>NW_024738773.1:557500-624955 GCF_018991925.1 Homarus americanus | reverse complement strand
GTTGTGGTTGTAGTTGTGTTTGCAATAGGGTACAAGTCAACACATCCGACACAGTTCCCATCTGAGTCAACATAATTACCTGTGACACACTGGGTGGAGTGTTGGTGGTTATGCTAGCAGATTCCTGGTCCCACACAGTTCCAGGGGCAGGGCATCTCTTGGGGTCCGTATGAAACACTGATGAATTTGTGGCAGTCAGTGGGATGCTGGAAATACTGTTGACCACTTGAACAGTCTACACAGGGGAAATTTGGACAAGTAGTTGTGATGGGGTGGTTGTAGCTCGTTGTTGTAGAAGAGGTACATCCAACGCATCCGACACAGTTCTCTGGGGCCAAATACAATACCTGGGTGAGCACACGGGTGAGTGTTCGTGGTTACAAGTTAGCAGATTCTGGTCCCACACAGTTCCAGGGCACAGGCATCCCTTTGAGGTCCGTATGGTAACACTGGATGAATTTGTGCAGTCAGTGGGATGGAAATATTGTTGACCACTTGAACAGTCTACACAGGGAAATGACGGGTAGTTGTGGATGGGGTCGTTGTTGTGGTTGTAGTTGTGTTTGGTAATAGGGTACAGCCAACACAACCGACACAGTTCCCCATTCGAGTCAGCATAATTACCTGTGACACACCGGGTGGAGTGTTGGTGGTTACAAGTTAGCAGATTCTGGTCCCACACAGTTCCAGAGGCAGCAGGGCATCTCTTTTGGGGTCCGTATGGTGCACACTGGATGAATTTGTGGCAGTCAGTGGATGCTGGAAATACTGTTGACCACTTGAACAGCTCCACACAGGGAAATTTGGACGGGTAGTTGTGGATGGGGTGGTTGTAGTTGTTGTTGTAGAAGAGGTACATCCAACGCATCCGACACAGCCTTCGGGGCCAACATACTGGCCTGTGACACACTGGGTTGAGGTTGGTGGTTACATCGTTAGCAGATTCTGGTCCCACACAGTTCCAGGCACACAGGCACTTGAGGTCCATGGTGCACACTGGATGAATTTGTGGCAGTCAGTGGGATGCTGGAAATACTGTTGACCACTGAACAGTCATACAGGAAATTCTGGATGGTTAGTTGTTGTAGGGGTTGTTGTTGTGGTTGTAGTTGTAAGTTTGTAATAGGGGTACAGCCAACACAACCGGCTACAGTTCCCATCTGAGTCAACATACTACCTGTGACACACTGGGTGGAGTTATGGTTACAAGTTAGCAGATTCTGTCCCACACAGTTCCAGGGGCACAGGCATCTCTTGAGGTCCGGTGCACACTGATGAATTTGTGGCAGTCAGTGGATGTTGAAATATTGTTGAACAATTTGAACAGTTCACAGGGGAAATGTGGACGCGGTTGTGGATGGGGTCGTTGTTGTGTTGTAGCTGTTTGAATAGTACAGCCAATCCGTCCTGTCCGTCCAACGTCCTTAACCGCATCAATTGCGTCAGCCATCGACAAGAACGTCGTAGTTACCATCCAGTCCTGCCATAACCGTCCGCGATGTCGGTGTTGCACTGTCCTGCGCTAACCGTTACTGAATGAATTTCTACGCATACACCAACGTCCAGGGGAAATTTACCGTAGTTGTGGATGGGTGGTTGTAGTTGTTGTTGTAGAAGAGGTACATCCAACGCATCCGACACAGTTCCCTTCAAATAAATATACTACCTACACACTGTGAGGTTGGTGGTTGGCAGGTTAGCAGATTCTGGTCCCACACAGTTCCAGGGCACAGGCATTCTTGGGGTCCGTATGGTGCATCACTGGATGAATTTGTGGCAGTCAGTGGATGTGCTGGAAATACTGTTGACCACTTGAACAGTCTACACAGGGAAATTTGGACGGGTAGTTGTGGATGGGGTGGTTGTAGTTGTTGTTAGTAGAAGAGGTACATCCAACGCATCCATACAGTTCCCTTCGGGCCAACATAATTACCTGTGACGCACTGGGTGGAGTGTTGGTGGTTACAAGTTAGCAGATTCCTGGTCCCACACAGTTCCAGGCACAGGGCATCTCTTTGGGGTCCGTATGGTGCACACTGGAGAATTTGTGGCAGTCAGTGGGATGCTGGAAATACTGCTGGACCACCAGCCAGTCTACACAGGGGAAATATGGACGGGTAGTTGTGATGGGGTCGTTGTTGTGGTTGTAGTTGTGTTTGCAATAGGGGTACAGCCAACACATCTGACACAGTTCCCATCTGAGTCAACATATCACTCAGACACACTGGGTGGAGTGTTGGTGGTTACAAGTTAGCAGATTCTGGTCCCACACTGTGTCCCAGGGCACAGGGCACTTGAGTCCGTATGGTGCACACTCAAATGAATTTGTGGTAAAGTCAGTGGGATGCTGGAAATACTGTTGACCACTTGAACAGTCTACACAGGGAAATTTGGACGGTAGTTGTGGATGGGGTGGCTGTAGTTGTTGTTGTAGAAGAGGCACATCCAACGCATCCGACATACCTCGGGGCCAACATACTGGCCTGCATTACCCTGGGTGGGAGTGCTGCGGTTACAAGTTGGGGCAGATTCTGGTCCCACACAGTCTAGGGCACAGGGCATCTCTTGGGTCCGTATGGTACATTGGATGAATTTGTGGCAGTCAGTGGATGCTGAAATACTGTTGACCACTCGAACAGTCTACACAGGGAAATTTGGACGGGTAGTTGTGATGGGGTGGTTGTAGTTGTTGTTGTAGAAGAGGTACATCCAACGCATCCGACACAGTTCCCTTCGGGGCCAAATATCATACCCCCTCTGTGACGCACTGGGTGGAGTGTTGGTGGTTACAAGTTAGCAGATTCTTGGGTCCCACACAGTTCCAGGGGCACAGGGCATCTCTGGGGGTCCGTATGGTGCACACTGATGAATTCTGTGGCAGCTGGGGTGGATGCTGAACACTGTTGACCACTTGAACAGTCTACACAGGGAAATATGGACGGGTAGTTGTGGATAAATGTTGGCTGTATGTAGTTGTGTTTGCAATAGGGTACAGCCAACAATATCCGGACACAGTTCCCATCCTGAGTCAACATAATTACCTGTGACACACTGGGTGAGTGTTGGTGGTTACAAGTTAGCAGATTCTGGTCCCACCACAGCCCCAGGGCACAGGGCACTTTGGGGTCCGGTAAGGTGGTACACTGAATGAATTTTGTGGCAGTCAGTGGGATGCTGGAAATACTGTTGACCACTTGAACAGTCTACACAGGGAAATTTGACGGGTGAAGTTGTGGATGGGGTGGTTGTAGTTGTTGTTGTAGAAGAGGCATCCAACGCATCTGACACAGTTCCCTTCACAACATAATTACTCAGACACGCACTGTGGAGTGTTGGTGGTTACAAGTTAGCAGATTCTGGTCCCAACAGCTGTTCCAGAGGGCACAGGGCATCTCTTGGGTCCGTATGGTAATACTGATGAATTGTGGCAGTCAGTAGGATGCTGGAAATACTGTTGACCACTTGAACAGTCTACAGGTGTTCAATGCATGTGCATGCGTTGGCCATGTTGTGAAGAGTACATCCAACCATCCCACATGCAGGCTCTCAGCCAACATACCGCCCGTGACACCCTGTGGAGTGTTGGTGGTTACAAGTTAGCAGATTCTGGTCCCACACAGTTCCAGGGCACAGGGCATCTCTCAAATCGTATGGTACACTGGATGAATTTGTGGCAGTCAGTGGGATGCTGGAAACACTGTTGACCAATTGAACAGTCTACACAGGGAAATATGGACGGGTAGTTGTGGATGGGGTCGTTGTTGTGTAGCTGTGTTTGGTAATAGGGGTACAGCCAACACACTGGACACAGTTCCCATCTGAGTCAACATAATTACCAGACACACCGTGGAGTGTTGGTGGTTACAGGTTAGCAGATTCTGGTCCCACACAGTTCCAGGGCACAGGCATCTCTTTGGGTCCTGCAGGCACACTGAATGAATTTGTGGCAGCTCAGTGGGATGCTGGAAATACCGTTGACCACGGAACAGTCTACACAGGGAAATTTGGACGGGTAGTTGTGGATGGGGTGGTTGTAGTTGTTGTTGTAGAAGAGGTACATCCAACGCATTCGACACAGTTTCCTTCGGGGCCAAACATAATTACTCAGACACACTGGGTGGAGTGTTGGTGGTTACGTTAGCCTTGGTCCCACAGCCCCAGGGCACAGGGCATCTCAGTCCGTATGGTAATACTGGATGAATTTGTGGCAGTCAAAAAGCTGGAAATACTGTTGACCACTTGAACAGTCTACACAGGAAATTTGGACGGGTAGTTGTGGATGGGTGGTTGTGAAGCAGCTTGTTGTAGAAGAGGTACATCCAACGCATCTCGACACAGTTCCCTCGGGGCCAACATAATTACCTGTGACGCACCACCGGGTGGCGCTGGTGGTTACAGTTAGCAGATTCTGGTCCCACACAGCCCAGGGCCAGGGCATCTCTTGGGGTCCGTATGCACATTGGATGAATTTTGTGGCAGTCAGTGGGATGCTGGAAATACTGTTGACTACTTGAACAGTCTACACAGGGAAATATGGACGGGTAGTTGTGGATGGGTCGTTGTTGTGGTTGTAGTTGTGTTTGCAATAGGGGTACAGCCAACATATCTCGACAAGGTTCTATCCAGCCAACATAATTACCTGTGACACACTGGGTGGAGGTTGGTGGTTACAAGTTAGCAGATTCTGGTCCCACACAGTTCCAGGCACAGGCATCTCTTGGGGTCCGTATGGTACACTGAATGAATTTGTGGCAGCCAGTGGGATGCTGGAAATACTGTTGACCACTCTGAACAGCTCCACAGGGAAATTTGGACGGGGTAGTTGTGGGATGGGTGGTTGTAGTTGCTGTTGTAGAAGAGGTACATCCAACGCACTGACACAGTTCTGGGGCCAATATAATGGCCTTGTGACACACTGTGAGTGCTGGTGGTTACAAGTTACAGATTCTGGTCCCACACAATTCAGCACAGGGCATCTCTTGGGTCCGTATGGTAACACTGGATGAATTGCAGTGCGTCAGTGGGATGGAAATACCGTTGACCACTTGAACAGTCTACACAGGGAAATTGACGGGTAGTTGTGATGGGGTGTAAGATTTATGCTCGCCGCCGCGCAACATCAATCCCAACCCCACCTCCACTGTGGAGTGTTGGTGGTTACAAGTTAGCAGATTCTGGTCCCACACAGTTCCAGGGGCACAGGGCATCTCTTGGGGTCCGTATGGTGCACACTGGATGAATTTGTGGCAGTCAGTGGGATGCTGGAAATACTGTTGACCACTTGAACAGTCTACACAGGGGAAATATGGACGGGTAGTTGTGGATGGGGTCGTTGTTGTGGTTGTAGTTGTGTTTGCAATAGGGGTACAGCCAACACATCCGACACAGTTCCCATCTGAGTCAACATAATTACCTGTGACACACTGGGTGGAGTGTTGGTGGTTACAAGTTAGCAGATTCTGGTCCCACACAGTTCCAGGGGCACAGGGCATCTCTTGAGGTCCGTTTGGTGCACACTGGATGAATTTGTGGCAGTCAGTGGGATGCTGGAAATATTGTTGACCACTTGAACAGTCTACACAGGGGAAATTTGGACGGGTAGTTGTGGATGGGGTGGTTGTAGTTGTTGTTGTAGAAGAGGTACATCCAACGCATCCGACACAGTTCCCTTCGGGGCCAACATAATTACCTGTGACACACTGGGTGGAGTGTTGGTGGTTACAAGTTAGCAGATTCTGGTCCCACACAGTTCCAGGGGCACAGGGCATCTCTTGAGGTCCGTATGGTGCACACTGGATGAATTTGTGGCAGTCAGTGGGATGCTGGAAATATTGTTGACCACTTGAACAGTCTACACAGGGGAAATCTGGACGGTTAGTTGTGGATGGGGTGGTTGTAGTTGTTGTTGTAGAAGAGGTACATCCAACGCATCCGACACAGTTCCCCTCGGGGCCAACATAATTACCTGTGACACACTGGGTGGAGTGTTGGTGGTTACAAGTTAGTAGATTCTGGTCCCACACAGTTCCAGGGGCACAGGGCATCTCTTGGGGTCCGTATGGTGCACACTGGATGAATTTGTGGCAGTCAGTGGGATGCTGGAAATACTGTTGACCACTTGAACAGTCTACACAGGGGAAATGTGGACGGGCAGTTGTGGATGGGGTCGTTGTTGTGGTTGTAGTTGTGTTTGCAATAGGGGTACAGCCAACACATCCGACACAGTTCCCATCTGAGTCAACATAATTACCTGTGACACACTGGGTGGAGTGTTGGTGGTTACAAGTTAGCAGATTCTGGTCCCACACAGTTCCAGGGGCACAGGGCATCTCTTGCGGTCCGTATGGTGCACACTGGATGAATTTGTGGCAGTCAGTGGGATGCTGGAAATATTGTTGACCACTTGAACATTCTACACAGGGGAAATTTGGACGGGTAGTTGTGGATGGGTCAAGGCTGAGGCTAGAAGTTGTGTTTGGGTAATAGGGTACAGCCAACACAACCGACACAAGTTCCTAATCTTTGAGTCAACATAATTACTCAGACACACTGGGTGGAGTGTTGGTGGTTACAAGTTAGCAGATTCTGGTCCCACACAGTTCCAGGGGCACAGGGCATCTCTTGGGGTCCGTATGGTGCACTGGATGAATTTGTGGCAGCCAGTGGGATGCTGGAAATATTGTTGACCATTTGAACAGTCTACACAGGGAAATGTGGACGGGGTAGCTGTGGATGGGGTCAGCAGTTGTGGTTAGAAGCAGGTTTGGTAATAGGGGTACATCCAACGCATCTGGACACAGTTCTCTTCAAATAACATAATTACTTCCAGATACTGGGTGGAGGTTAGGTTGGGCAGTTAGCAGATTCTGTCCCACACAGTTCTGGTAAGCATGTGGCATCTCTTGGGGTCCGTATGGTGCACACTGAATGAATTTGTGGCAGTCAGTGGGATGCTGGAAATACTGTTGACCACTTGAACAGTCTATACAGGGGAAATTTGGACGGTTAGTTGTTGTAGGGGTTGTTGTTGTGGTTGTAGTTGTGTTTGTAATAGGGGTACAGCCAACACATCCGACACAGTTCCCATCTGAGTCAACATAATTACCTGTGACACACTGGGTGGAGTGTTGGTGGTTACAAGTTAGCAGATTCTGGTCCCACACAGTTCCAGGGGCACAGGGCATCTCTTGAGGTCCGTATGGTGCACACTGGATGAATTTGTGGCAGTCAGTGGGATGCTGGAAATATTGTTGACCAATTGAACAGTCTACACAGGGGAAATATGGACGGGTAGTTGTGGATGGGGTCGTTGTTGTGGTTGTAGTTGTGTTTGTAATAGGGGTACAGCCAACACATCCTACACAGTTCCCATCTGAGTCAACATAATTACCAGTCACACACTGGGTGGAGTGTTGGTGGTTACAAGTTAGCAGATTCTGGTCCCACACAGTTCCAGGGGCACAGGGCATCTCTTGAGGTCCGTATGGTGCACACTGGATGAATTTGTGGCAGTCAGTGGGATGCTGGAAATATTGTTGACCACTTGAAGAAGTTCACACAAGGGAAAATGTGGACGGCAGGTTGTGGATGGGGGGCTGTTGTTGTGGTTGTAGTTGTGCTTGCAATAGGGGTACAGCCAACACATCCGACACAGTTCCCATCTGAGCTCAACATAATTACCTGTAAAGCACTGGGTGAGTGTTGGTGGTTGCGTTAGTAGATTCTGTCCCACACAGTTCCAGGGGCACAGGGCATCTCTCAGGTCCGTATGGTGCACACTGGATGAATTTGTGGCAGTCAGGATGCTGGAAATAATGGAAAGGACTACTTGAATAGTCTACACAGGGAAATTTGGACGGGTAGTTGTGGATGGGCTGGTTGTAGTTGTTGTTGTAGAAGAGGTACATCCAACGCATCTGACACACAGTTTCTTCAAACAACATAATTGCCTGTGACACACTGTGAGTGCTGCGGCGCGTTGGGGCAGATTCTGGTCCCACACAGTTCCAGGGTACAGGGCATCTCTTGGGGTCCGTATGGTGCACACTGGATGAATTTGTGGCAGTCAGTGGGATGCTGGAAATATTGTTGACCACTTGAACAGTCTACACAGGGGAAATTTGGACGGGTAGTTGTGGATGGGCTGGTTGTAGTTGTTGTTGTAGAAGAGGTACATCCAACGCATCCGACACAGTTCCCTTCGGGGCCAACATAATTGCCTGTGACACACTGGGTGGAGTGTTGGTGGTTACAAGTTAGCAGATTCTGGTCCCACACAGTTCCAGGGGCACAGGGCATCTCTTGGGGTCCGTATGGTGCACACTGGATGAATTTGTGGCAGTCAGTGGGATGCTGGAAATATTGTTGACCACTTGAACAGTCTACACAGGGGAAATTTGGACGGGTAGTTGTGGATGGGGTGGTTGTAGTTGTTGTTGTAGAAGAGGTACATCCAACGCATCCGACACAGTTCCCTTCGGGGCCAACATAATTACCTGTGACACACTGGGTGGAGTGTTGGTGGTTACAAGTTAGCAGATTCTGGTCCCACACAGTTCCAGGGGCACAGGGCATCTCTTGAGGTCCGTATGGTGCACACTGGATGAATTTGTGGCAGTCAGTGGGATGCTGGAAATATTGTTGACCACTTGAACAGTCTACACAGGGGAAATCTGGACGGGTAGTTGTGGATGGGGTGGTTGTAGTTGTTGTTGTAGAAGAGGTACATCCAACGCATCCGACACAGTTCCCTTCGGGGCCAACATAATTACCTGTGACACACTGGGTGGAGTGTTGGTGGTTACAAGTTAGGCAGATTCTGGTCCCACACAGTTCCAGGGGCACAGGGCATCTCTTGGGGTCCGTATGGTGCACACTGAATGAATTTGTGGCAGTCAGTGGGATGCTGGAAATACTGTTGACCACTTGAACAGTCTACACAGGGGAAATTTGGACGGGTAGTTGTGGATGGGGTGGTTGTAGTTGTTGTTGTAGAAGAGGTACATCCAACGCATCCGACACAGTTCCCTTCGGGGCCAACATAATTACCTGTGACACACTGGGTGGCGTTGGTGGTTAAGTTAGCAGATTCTGGTCCCACACAGTTCCAGGGGCACAGGGCATCTCTTGGGGTCCGTATGGTGCACACTGAATGAATTTGTGGCAGTCAGTGGGATGCTGGAAATACTGTTGACCACTTGAACAGTCTACACAGGGGAAATTTGGACGGGTAGTTGTGGATGGGGTGGTTGTAGAATTGTTGTAGAAGAGGTACATCCAAACCCATCCGACATGCTCTCTTCGGGGCCAACATAATTACCAGACACACTGGGTGGAGTGTTGCGGTTGCGTTAGCAGATTCTGGTCCCACAGTTCCAGGGGCACAGGGCATCTCTTGGGGTCCGTATGGTGCACACTGGATGAATTTGTGGCAGTCAGTGGGATGCTGGAAATACTGTTGACCACTTGAACAGTCTACACAGGGGAAATTTGGACGGGTAGTTGTGGATGGGGTGGTTGTAGTTGTTGTTGTAGAAGAGGTACATCCAACGCATCCGACACAGTTCCCTTCGGGGCCAACATAATTACCTGTGACGCACTGGGTGGAGTGTTGGTGGTTACAAGTTAGCAGATTCTGGTCCCACACAGTTCCAGGGGCACAGGGCATCTCTTGAGGTCCGTATGGTGCACACTGGATGAATTTGTGGCAGTCAGTGGGATGCTGGAAATATTGTTGACCACTTGAACAGTCTACACAGGAGAAATGTGGACGGGTAGTTGTGGATGGGGTCGTTGTTGTGGTTGTAGTTGTGTTTGCAATAGGGGTACAGCCAACACATCCCGACACAGTTCCCATCTGAGTCAACATAATTACCTGTGACACACTGGGTGGAGTGTTGGTGGTTACAAGTTAGCAGATTCTGGTCCCACACAGTTCCAGGGGCACAGGGCATCTCTTGGGGTCCGTATGGTGCACACTGGATGAATTTGTGGCAGTCAGTGGGATGCTGGAAATACTGTTGACCACTTGAACAGTCTACACAGGGGAAATTTGGACGGGTAGTTGTGGATGGGGTGGTTGTAGTTGTTGTTGTAGAAGAGGTACATCCAACGCATCCGACACAGTTCCCTTCGGGGCCAACATAATTACCTGTGACACACTGGGTGGAGTGTTGGTGGTTACAAGTTAGCAGATTCTGGTCCCACACAGTTCCAGGGGCACAGGGCATCTCTTGGGGTCCGTATGGTGCACACTGGATGAATTTGTGGCAGTCAGTGGGATGCTGGAAATACTGTTGACCACTTGAACAGTCTACACAGGGGAAATGTGGACGGGTAGTTGTGGATGGGGTCGTTGTTGTGGTTGTAGTTGTGTTTGCAATAGGGGTACAGCCAACACATCCGACACAGTTCCCATCTGAGTCAACATAATTACCTGTGACACACTGGGTAGAGTTTTCGTGGTTACAAGTTAGCAGATTCTGGTCCCACACAGTTCCAGGGGCACAGGGCATCTCTTGAGGTCCGTATGCTGCACACTGGATGAATTTGCGGCAGTCAGTGGGATGCTGGAAATACTGTTGACAACCCGAACAGTCGACACAGAGAAATTCGGGCTTCGGAGGTAGTGATGCAGCATCTGTTGAGGGATGGAAGTAGGAGAGCATGATGCAAACGCTTTGTATGAATTACTTGTTAGAAAGTTGTGAACATGATCTGTAATAAGAAATTGTGTGTTATATGTTTATATCACTCATTTGTCATGATTTGTGTAGAAGGCCGAGAAGAATTCTGTAATGCGGGGTTGGGTGAGAAGAGGTTAAATTTGCATTAATCCTAAAGTTTCATTATTGTCGGTCTACCATCTAGCTGGGGCTCACTGTAGTTAGTGATTGTGTCTACCTTTTCACACTGAAGTTACTTTTTCTTTGAAAGTTTTATTTGAATTTTTCGGCCAGTTGTATTAAGTTAACTTTGGTGACTTTTTCATCATTTAGAGTCCTTTTGTTCCGTCACTCTCCCTGTGAATACAATGTAATGCCATTTCCCTTCAAAGTACAACTCCATCTAGTGCCCAAATTTGAATTACCTTGTCGAGGTGTGGGGGCTTGAGCGAATCACTCTCATATTATGTGGGGTGGGTATAGAGTTCCCATCTTTTAACCTCAGATGAGGAGGTTGAAAGTGGATAGTCGCCAATCACGCAGGTTCACTTCTAAACGGGTGATGGGCCGGTTCTTTACCAGAGTGAGGTATGAGTGACCTCTACTCCACATAGTTCATTCCTAAATTTTTCTACCACCTTTAATGTCTTCTGATGAGAAAAGGTTTGGGGCATCCATTCACATTTATTTCATCTCTTGTCCTTGAACAACCATGGGCAGACTCAATATCCGATTTTCTAGCGCTCCTGTTGGATCATATTATGCTACCGAGAGCTAGCAACTACTGCCCGAGTAACACAGTGCCTTGGGAATGAAGTACAACTATGGAAAGTTTTATTTAAAACTGAACACGCATAAAATCATAACCGGATCATGGAATATGAGGGTCGTTAGTATGCAGATGTTTTTAGGGAAATGAGATGTTAGTAGTGGGACATTCTGGGAGTAAATGAAGTAAGATGGACTTATAATGGGTTCTCCAGTGTTCAAGCGGTGTTTCCATATATGGTGGGAGTATTTATGTTTATTTGTTTCGTGTATTTTCATGTTGTACTTGTTATTAATTGTAAATATATATACCTGTCATTAAATATTAACCAATACATAAGGAAAATATATAAGTGATGGTAGATATTGTGTTAATATGTTCGGGCATTTTGGTCAGTTTTCAAGGCCCCGCAAATCTTTAAGGAGCTAGTTGCTCACGCCATTCTTTCTGGCTGTGCCCTGCACGCAACACAAGGTAGAGTTGCACACAGAAATTCGTGGGTCTCCCGAGGTGGAGGGTTTGAAGTCCGCCCACCCTTAGTGGACTGCAAGTCAGTGTCTAGACGCCCCGGGACCTAGCACACAAACTAGCACCGCTTGACAAAGAAGGTGGCTCGACAAGACCTCAAGTGTCTGACCTTTGCATTTTTATTGTTTCTTATATTGTCTGAGAATCTATTAATGTGTAAAGCAGATAAAGCACTGATTATACTATAAAACCTTGAAACACTATGACTACTATGGCTATTACAATGGGTCGGGGAAGAAAGACGGATGTCCTGGCCTCTCCAGAGATCACTCACATGAAGGCACGGACACACACACAAAATACGCCAATTAGACCTTAGAGAACTACACAAGGCTTCCAGTATTATAAATTAATTTTATCGGAATTAGTTAATTTTACCGCCACACCATCCCGTCAAGTACTATACTGCGGTGTCCTTCAGGACTCATTTTTTTTTTAAACTCGGGTTGAAACACGACGACCCTCTTCAACGGAAGAGTGTGTTTAAAACTCCGGGCGTACTGTACACCGCTGTAGGTCCTGACACAAACCAATCATCGTTCTCTCCTTTCTCATTTACTTAACAAGGTGACACACTGGGTACTGTTCGACTGAAAACTTCCCTAAATTAGTTTCTCTCAACAAAATCTCAAACCTTATGAAAGTGTGAGTCCCATGAGCATGAAGACCCGTTAAGGACAGTCTAAATACAGAGCAATGTATACTTGGGTACACAGCTTGGTCGGTAGTGATATATCCAAATAATGCCAACATCGTAGAAACAAAAACACGAATATAATGTTCAAAATATTATACAAACCACGTTGGAATGGTCTATTTACATTCGTGTCGGGGACTACATGACTAAATGATTTCTGTGGTAAGCCTAGAGCTCAAACAATCTTTAACTATTATGGAGGTTTTAATTTATTTTTATTTTAGTTTAATTTTTTCCCAATCTCATTTCGGGTGTATGTTCTATGCACTAATTCCTAGTTTGCATTGAGGTCACAACTCCTATAATCCTTTGCGCGGCCCACCATCTTGTAGGTGTAGACGCGTTGTAT
Organism: Homarus americanus; assembly: GCF_018991925.1. Lineage (NCBI taxonomy): Eukaryota > Metazoa > Arthropoda > Malacostraca > Decapoda > Nephropidae > Homarus > Homarus americanus. The sequence goes on along the minus strand of NW_024738773.1, from coordinate 611,948 downwards.
TATGGAAGTATGTGACGTCAATGCAAATTAGGAATTGTAGTAGGTCTTGGGATAATTTTTCAGGTCCCTGCCTTCGCCTCCATCTCGGCTACTTGAGCTTGAGTCTCGGATTTTTACTTTAGGTTTATCAAGACCATAATTGTTTATCGTTAAGTCTGCTTGTCAACTGGTTAAATTTGGGTTCAGTTACATTTAATTACTCACAGCAATATAAATTGAAAAAAATAAAAATAAAATCATTTAGTAGTTGGTATACATATAACCATACTTATTGGTGAGTATTTCCATGTTTTGAAATAGTGTTAACCCTTTATCAACCATAGATTTTAACCTCTCACATGTACTAGTCTTGTGTGAACCAGAACCCTATATTTTATTGAAAAATTAAATTATCCAAAAAACTTGGGTTATGCAAAGGCAAATAATATGTGCTAAAATTATTACTAGTCTCTAAGGGTCTCGTTCCTGACTACTGTACATGACTGGTGGCCGGCACTGTGTTCGATCACATTCACTTGTAAAGTTAGGAACCCATTTACATCTTGGTGGGCCAGGGAGTGCCCCGGGATCGAACCAGCGACCTTTACAGAAAGACAGGAATTAAGCGTTGTATCCAGTTGGCCAGAAATAAGCAAACCAATGTGGATCTTCTGCTCTGTACTGCTGTTACCAAGTGCAGATAAAAAACACACTAAATAAACATTAACGAAATAGTCGAGCAAGGACATAGTGGGGGGGGGGGTGAGTTACCTGCAGGAGGTACAGCCGCCAGCTGAAGAGCGAGGAGCACCGCCACAATGATGCCACTGCCCACCATCTTCACTGTCTGTCAGGATCAACAAGAGAGTTTGTGTTGGCACTTGGGGCCCTCTCCTGATGTGAGGGACAACACCCTGTGTGTTCCTTTTATACAAATGTCTTGAACACAAAAAACGTAAAACAAGAAAGCCTTATCTGGGGTTACCCAAAGTGTCATAAACGCCACCTGGATTATGGATAATCTTTACTCACTGACACTAGATTTGAGACGAACCATTTTTTCATAAGTGCGTGCACACACGTGTGCGTGTACACACGTGTGCGTGTGTGGTGATCCTTCCTAAGCGGATGTATCCGGTTCTTTTAACATTCACAATGATAACTGATTACATATTGGTTTTGTTTTTCTTCTTATTATATATTATACTGTAGTTAACATTATTATTATTATTATTATTAAGTCAGTCATGTTGGTAATGATACTAACAGTAATAATAAATAATAGATTGTTATGAACATTGTATATATATATATATATATATATATATATATATATATATATATATATATATATATATATATATATATATATATATATATATATATAATGTCGGAAATACGTTTCATAATTTTGGGATGTACCCCTGACACGTACTACATAAGGATAAACGACTCCATGGCCATAGTGACAATACTCTCCGAGTTTCAGAATTTTACCTCAAAGTTAGGAAGGGGAGGACTGCAATAAGTCTATGGACGTAAAGCACAGACAATCAATACCTAATTAAAATAAGTGGTAATAGTCAAGAAGAGGGCTGGAATTTTGAACATTTACTGCAAAATCCATATCAAATTGCTTATGATTGTAATTAAATTATATTAGCAACAACTGGATATATCGTTTATAATCCATAGGTTTGATCACATTCCAACCCCACTTGCCATGTGTTATATCGATGAAACTATGGAGTATTGATACTGTGGTCAGGAAGTCATTTACCCTTATGTATGCCTCAGGAATACACCCCCTGAATTATGAAACGTTTTAACAGATATTCGAGAACATTGTGTAATGGATTGTGGGTTTGGTCTATTGAGTTATATCCTGTGGTACTGTCTGGTTGTCCCAAGGCGTTCTGGTAGAAGTATAGTATCAAGTAGTTTCCTGGTTGACCCAACAAGTAGACGCTATAGACGTGTAATAGACGTGTATCAAACCTGTTTTCTCTCTCTGTTACTTCATTCAGCTTAAGTGTGGTAGGTTAAGAAAAGATCACACACTCTATTATGGTAGCTTGTACAGTCGGGGTCAAAAGTTCGTTCCCACTCCAAATGAAGCCTCATCGACCCCAAATGAGATGAACCAGTCAGGGTAAGTCAGTTCGGAGACTCATTCCCTTGACTCGGTATCACCACGGGGGAGTAAACTTTTTGTCCCGTACAGGAGTCTACGAGAGACGTATTACCGAAATAGAGTAAAAAGAGAGAGTCTTTAATGTCTCCAACAAGTGTGTGTGTTTGCCGATACAGAGGTGGCGTGGTGGTGTTGTAATAAGACACGTCAGGATGTACTGTACAGCTCGACATTACTGTGTGCTGAAAGGGTTTGGTATTAAGTGAAGGTTTATAGTGTGGGACGATATATAACAACGATATAAATAAAATTGGTACTTCATATGGTGTCATTGTATGGGGGCGAGTTAGTATGGGGCAAGTTAGTATGGAGTGAGTTTGTATGGAGGCGAGTTTGTGTGGGTCGAGTTTGTATGGGGGCGAATTTATTTGTGGCGAGTTTTTCAGACCACTAGAAAAGTATGTTTAGGTCTTTCTGTAAGTTTTTGGAGTCCTCGTCATATTTAATTACACGCCCTATTTTAGTGTCGTCTACGCCTATATCTATGTCGTTTTTTTGTATATAATATATAGTAATGGTCTAAGTACTGAGCCTTGGGGTACTCCACTGGTTACGTTACCCCAATCGGATTACAGTGCCATTAATGCTGACTGTCTCCTTTGCCACCTGTCCTGTAACCATGCCTTAAACCAATAATAATCGTGTCCTTTCATCAACTTATTGAAAACAGTTAAAAAGAATGATAATAGATTTGTTAGACATGATCGCCCTCTGGTTAAGCTACGGAGGGAGTCATTAATCAATTCAGTGTTTCTCGAGGTGATTTCAAATGGAGTTCTTAAATATTGCTTTCAGTAATTTTCCTACAAATGATATTAGACTGATTGGAGGGTAGTTAGAGGATAGTGATCTATCTTCTTTCTTTCAAAATCGGTATCACATTCGTTCTCCTTCAGGTTTCTGGTACTTCACCCGATTCTAGTGACAAACATGTTTACTAGGGGTACACCAAGTTCTTCCATGCATTTTTTTGATACTCTGGCATCGGGACCTGGTGACTAATTAGATTTTAGTTTGTCTATTTGTTTACTATCATCGTTACTAGTCACTACTATCTCGCTTAATCTATTGTCTTCATTCTCTCTGTAGATAGTCGCTGCCTCGGGTATCATGTTTAAGTTGTATAATGGGGGGGGAAATATCTCTTCAGAATATAGCTCATTTTTCTTGATTTACTTCTAAGTTTTCCCGTAGCTTTAATTTCTCAACATATTTTAATTCATTACTGGTCATTAAAACAACCTGAATAGCTCTCAAAATGTCAGTCCTAAAACTGTTGAAAATTGTATCATTTAATCAACAGAGAGAAGAAGTGAAACAGAATGAGAGATACAACATCTCTTAATGATCCTTTATTTCCAACATAACATTTGGTATTTACCGCCAAGACGTTACATTACAATCAGTGAATCTTTGTAATCAATTATTCATACATGATTTCTAAATAAAGTAGTTAACAATCATGTATACCTGCACTACTCATGTATACCTGCACTACTCATGTATACCTGCACTACTCATGTATACCTGCACTACTCATGTATACCTGCACTACTCATGTATACCTGCACTACTCATGTATACCTGCACTACTCATGTATACCTGCACTACTCATGTATACCTGCACTACTCATGTATACCTGTACTACTCATGTATACCTGCACTACTCATGTATACCTGCACTACTCATGTATACCTGCACTACTCATGTATACCTGCACTACTCATGTATACCTGCACTACTCATGTATACCTGCACTACTCATGTATACCTGCACTACTCATGGTCTGTATACATGTTGAATCAATGTAAGCTATTATTATGATTTTATTGAGGCTGGTGAAGGAGAGTGTGGCAGACGGGGTGGCTGGTGGAGGAAGGTGTGGCAGACGGGGTGGCTGGTGGAGGAAAGTGTGGCAGACGGGTGGCTGGTGGAGGAAGGTGTGGCAGACGGGGTGGCTGGTGGAGGAAGGTGTGGCAGACGGGTGGCTGGTGGAGGAAGGTGTGGCAGACGGGCTGGCTGGTGGAGGAAGGTGTGGCAGACGGGAAGCTGGTGGAGGAAGGTGCGGGTGACGGGCTGGCTGGTGGAAGGAAGGTGGCAGACAGGGTGGCTGGTGGGGAAGGGTGGCAGACGGGGTGGCTGGTGGAGGAAGGTGGCAGACGGGGTGGCTGGTGGAGGAAGTGTGGCAGACGGGGTGGCTGGTGGAGGAAAGAGGAGGAAGGCAGACGGGCTTGGCTGGTGGAGGAAGTGTGGCAGACGGGTTAGCTGCTGGAGGAAGGTGTGGCAGACGGGTTGGCTGGTGGGAGGGAAGGTGTGGCAGACAGGGTGGCTGGTAGAGGAAGGTGTGGGCAGACAGTGCTTGTGGGAGGAAGGTGTGGCAGATGGGGTGGTGGTGGAGGAAGGTGTGGCAGACGGGTGGCTGGTGGAGGAAGGTGTGGCAGACAGAGTGGCTGGTAGAGGGGTGTGGCAGACGGTGGCAGGAAAGTGTGGGCAGACGGGGTGGCAGGTAGAAGAAGATGGTGTTGGCAGACAGTAACAGCTAGGTGGTCACGCCTACATCTCGTCCACCACACACCTGCCACACTCATAGGAGGTAACTCATCCCCACACACCAGTAACTCACACCCCACACATCAGTAACTCACTCCCCACACCAGTAACTCACTCCCCACACATCAGTAACTCACTCCCCACACATCAGTAACTCACTCCCCACACATCAGTAACTCACTCCCCACACATCAGTAACTCACTCCCCACACATCAGTAACCCACTCCCCACACCAGTAACTCACTCCCCACACATCTATAAGCTTTACCGGTAGTAGTGAAGAACACGAACACCAATCTTTACAAGTGAACAAGACAACACACATGAGAGGCATATCAACTCCGGGAGACGGTCTGAGAATACCTGGTTCACCTCACCTGTTATGAGGTTTACTACACATTGTTCACTTATGTTTGTGTCGATAATGTGAGGCAACAGAGGATTTGGTGAGTTGGATGAAGAGAAGGCTTATGAGTGTCCTCTGTCTCGTAGAACACTGAATAAGAAGGTTTATGGCGTCGAGATTAGTATCAGCTTAACATAAAGTTGCAGCAACAGACTCATTCACGGGTGCTTGATCGGAACAAACATCACAATTTACTGGTTCACGTGTTATTATTAAAACATTCACACCGTCAACAGATTTTATAAAGGAACTGTCTAAAGGTGACCCAGAAGCCTCTTGTCTTAGGTTTCAAAAAGTCAAGCGTCAAAGTGATTGTGACCTCGAGATGAATACAGCGTTGTGTAGTGTGCGTTTGGTAGTTTGCGTCGACACCTGGCTGGTCCGTTACTCCCCAGGCCTCACGATGCGTCACTTGGTCAAGGTAAGTGTTCTCTGGCTCACCTTAACCACTTATGTACACAGCCTTTGTTTCAGATTGAAGTTCATGTCTCTTATGAAATGCCGTGTTTTTGCTTGACCAATTCTTGTTTCTTTCGCTCATCTACCATCATCGCCCCCCCCCCTTCCTTCCCTCCCTCCCTCCGCTGTAACTCTCCGGGCAGAAGGACCCAGCGCTTGTGGGCAGGACCTGTGGCAGTGTCTGTTTCATATGTCCGCAACTGTTCTATACACTGAAGCAATGTGAATTTGTTATGTATGTATGTATGTATGTATGTATGTATGTATGTATGCATGTATGTATGTATGCTACTCCGACGATATAGTTGGGACGGGCAATCCCCAATGGAGGTTCACGTTGCTTAACAAAGACGAATAAACAGACTTTGTGTGAAATAAAGCAGAGCCTAGGATTGCTTTTGTTGTCTACGTGACTTGTTCACACGCAGAGGTCCATGGTTCGATTCCCGACTACTCGGGTATTGTTTGTATATGGACTGATGAGATATGTATGTATGTATGTATGTATGAATGTATGTATGTATGTATATGTCTTGTTACTAAGATTGTTTTTGCTCTTGGCTGTGGCGATGTAAGCATTAGAGTCTGTCGTTGTGCTTCACCCTGTACAAATATTGGATCCCTTGAACACTAAACCCCCAAACTTATTTAATTTAAGATTAACCAATCTAACTTACCTTGACCCCCCGGTAACGTCAGCGTGTTAAATCATCGGGTGAAATAACATGGGTGGCTAATCTTCAAGTGATAAAAGTGATATTCAATAGAATACAATAATATTGGGGTTTACCTTATCTAGGATCACACCACAGTTACAAAGGGGTAAAAAGAAGGCGGCAACATTATTGGACGACATTTTATGATAGGGGAGTCACATAGGGAAGACGAATACAAACGTTAAGTATAAACTAGGTAACACGGAAATAGAAAACTCAGTTTGTGAAAAAGATCTAGGTGTATTTGTTAGCAACGACTTGAAACCTAGAAAACAATGTATTAGCGTTCGCAACAAGGCAAACAGGATTCTTGGGTTCATATCTAGGAGTGTCTTGGGGGTCTGTGAGTAACAGAACTGTTGACGAAACTTTACCTAGCATTAGTGAGGCCACACATGGATTATGCGGTTCAGTTCTGGTGTCCTTATTATAGAATGGACATAGATTCTTTGGAGAGAGTACAAAGAAGAATGACAAAAATGATCCATAATATTAGAAACCTTCCATATGAAGAAAGACTGAAAAGCTTAGGCTTACATTCATTAGAGAGGCGTAGAGTTAGGGGAGATATGATAGAGGTGTTCAAGTGGGTAAGTGGGATTAACAAGGGTAAAATGGAAGATGTTCTGAAGCTCAGTAATAACGAAATAACTAGAACAAATGGCTTTAAATTAGATAAATTCCGATTCAGAAAGGATATAGGCAAGCACTGGTTTGGTAATAGAGTTGTGGATATGTGGAATAGGCTACCGAGTGCTATAGTAGGATCGGGGACGCTGGGGAGCTTCAAGACGAAGTTGGATAGGCACATGGAAGTGCTGGGATGGGTGTGAAAGGGATCTGCCCGGTATGGGCCAGTCGGCCTCCTGCAGTATCCCACTTTCTTATGTTCTTATGTTCTAAGGTTAGTACTATACTATGCTCCCTCAGCGTTGAGAGAGGGCAAGTGAAAGACACATTGAGCTCAGTGTTAATGCGAGAGACGAGGATGAAGACAATGAGTAGTGGCAACATTGTGGTGGTCACCATCGCCCTCCTGGTGGCGTCCGCGTCTTCTGCAGGTAATCATTCACGCCACACTTTTCAACGAGTGAAAATTTCCTGAGTATCTTAATCAGTAACTCCTCTTGGGCCAAGCTGCACTGTTGTTTGTCCCTCACTACAGAAGTTAGCATTTTTCCTGACCTGCTCTAAGTCACTAAAATCAATTAATTCAGAATATCACAAGAGAGGAATAACATACATACAGCCTATCCACTCTGTTCAACCACCGCCTTAGACTATTTCCTTAAAAATAACAGTGCAGATTCTTCCAGTGTTGTCCAGTGATGCCATTTGTTATTATGTAAAGTAATATCAGTAAAATATAATTTCCACATTATTTTGTGACTATGTATTAAAGAGTACCGTGTGTGTTGTTGTACTGTGTGTGTTGGAGTACCGTGTGTGTTGTTGTATTGTGTGTGTTGGAGTACCGTGTGTGTTGTTGTATTGTGTGTGTTGGAGTACCGTGTGTGTTGTTGTATTGTGTGTGTTGGAGTACCGTGTGTGTTGTTGTACTATGTATTAGAGAGTACCGTGTGTGTTGTTGTACTGTGTGTGTTGGAGTACCGTGTGTGTTGTTGTACTGTGTGTGTTGGAGTACCGTGTGTGTTGTTGTACTGTGTGTGCTGGAGTACTCTGTGTGTTGGAGTGTCATGATCGTAATGACGGCTAACCTGTTAAACTAATGATCCATATTACGCTTACACGTCCACAAAACCTTCTGAGTCTCCCAGTGGAAGTGCGCATAGCCTAGTGAGTATCTCCCCTGGTTCGGTCCACCAGCGCCTTCCAACCAAATTGCATCTCTAATTTCATAACTGTAAATGCATCTGATTCTCGGTTGGGTGTTTGGGTATACAATTTCCAATATACAGTATAATATGGACAATACAAGTTCATAAACAATGGTAAATAGCAAGGCAATTCGTCCAATGATAGTCAATAAAGCCATCAGATGATTATTTCCATTTAGTGGTTCACGGTGACTGCTGAATTGGCAACCTAGGATTACTATTAGTTTGGGGTATAAGTTTAGACTGTCAACTAGGAGTGTTAGTTAAGGTTACTAACTAGGGGTGTATGAGTTAGTAATATAAGTTAGGATTGCTAGGACATTTTTGCTAGGAATGAAGGGTAGACTGCAGGTAATGTCAATTGGATTTTTCTTTTTCCTTTTCCAGGTAAGTGTGGTTTAAAACAGCTCTTCGAGGGACATTAACAAACCATAGCTCAGGTACGTTTTCGTAAGCACCAATTTTTCTAAGGTTTATGACTGGCGTTTAATTTCATTCTCTCGGACCTAAAGTTTAAGGATATATAGCAATGATGCTGTCCGTCCGTCAGTCTGTTATAGATTTCGTATCCACTTGGTAGCTCGGTGTTAGTGTGAGAGCTTAAATTATGGCATGGTCTTACTGGGCACTACTGGATGTGATGATAGTTCAGGGACTTCAGAGATCAAGCCAATATTTCTGATAATCAAGTTTGTCTTAATTAGTTTATTTGTTTATTTTAATTTTTGGAGGGCTTTAGAAAACTACTTTTTAGGGGGTAAACTACTTAAAATGTTTCATCATTATAATATTAACATTTTTACCTGGTTACCTGTTGTGTTGGTGACAGATTTAGTTTTTCCTGTTTTATTGAAAGGTTAGTTGGTTTAGGACCTGCCTGAGCTATAAACCCTTGTGTGTGTGTGTGTGTGTGTGTGTGTGTGTGTGTGTGCGTGCGTGCGTGCGTGTGCCTGCCTATGTGTGTGGATTTCTAGTGATCGTGAATGAATCTAATGCTCAGGTAATTTAGACTCTTCTTGTGACGTCCAGGATAATTTTATTACAATGACACTGGTGGTGATTAATTACCTGCCCAGGTTTGTGGGTTTCTGGAAGAGGTTGGGTGGCGGAGGGATGCACCCAGGAAAGTTGGTGGTTAGTAATTTCGAGGCAGTCAGTCTGTGTGGCTTACAAACAGCGTGGATTGTGAATGGTAATGCTCCTAATATCTATCAAATTACTTTATTAAGGCCAATAATATACTGTATATAATATCAGATCACGAACTAGTCAGGCTTCACGTGTAGTTCCTAGATACAGGAGTGTGATGTGTGAAACTTTAATCATGTGCACTGGTGATAAAAGTGAAAGTAGGTCCCGTAGGCATGACGTGATAAGTTGTTTATTGGGGAGTATTGACTGTTAACTTATGCATATTTTATTTTATTGTACATGCGAAGAATTTCCAGGAGAATCAACCATTCAATCAATCAATCCAAGATTCATTCAATAACAGGAATTAACTCAAAGACAAATTGATAAATTATACGTGAATTACCGTTCTCTGGCTGGGGATTTTGTATTAAAGAAAATATCCCTGTTTTGATATTACTTGTGATTATCTTGTTATTTGTAGAAAGCGTGATGGAATAAAGACAAATGTAGTAACAGGTGTGAGGAGCTCCGCTAAACCATTGATGTTTCAGGAGTTTTTGTTCATCAAATATTATCGGGTATTTGTGGTGTTCTGATATAATCCCGATTATTTTTTTTACCTCATATTTACCTTATTTACCTAATGGCCACCCAACTAGCGGTGGCCATGCCGTGGGAAGAAGGCCAGTGGCCTGTGTAGGATCCCTTCGTTGTTCTTGGCAGTCTTTTCTAGGACTATTTTCAAGCCCAGCCCATCTTGATTCCACAGCTTGAGCTGGTAGACCGGTCCATAGATCTACCACCCTTTGTGTGAAGTAATGTCCCCTCGTGTTGGTGGTGCGTCACATCACGAAAATATTTCCCGGGTTCATGTTTTCCATCCTTTAAGGGTTTTGAATGTCTCTATGAGATCCGCCCTATTATGTCTTGTCTGAAGAGTTGTTAGTTCTAAGGCCTTCAGCCTAATTGGATAATCGAGATGACATACTGTAGACTGTAGGTCAGGAATCATCTTAGTGGTTCTGTGCTGTACCTTCTCTCGGGACATCAACGCGTTCTGGAGGTAAGGTCTCCTTGCCTGACGGTGGAGTCCTTTTATCAGAAACTTAATAACTGTCAGACTATAACATGACATTCAGCGATTTACGTTTTAAAATTATGCTAAATTAATTGTATAAACGTGATAAGGAAGGGGACGATTTTTGTTCTGTATATTGGATAATAAATCATAACATGAGGCGATGGCTCATTGTTGTTGTCATAATCTTACAGTGACACTCCAACTCCTCATAAGACACGCCCAACTCCTCATAAGACACGCCCAACTCCTCATAAGACACGCCCAACTCCTCAGAAGACACGCCCAACTCCTCATAAGACACGCCCAACTCCTCAGAAGACACGCCCAACTCCTCATAAGACACGCCCAACTCTCATAAGACACGCTCAATCAGAAGACACGCTCAACTCCTCAGAAGACACGCCCAACTCCTCATAAGACACGCTCAGAAGACACGCCCAACTCCTCAGAAGACACGCCCAACTCCCTCAGAAGACACGCCCAACTCCTCAGAAGACACGCCCAACTCCTCAGAAGACACGCTCAACTCCTCAGAAGACACGCTCAACTCCTCAGAAGACACGCCAACTCCTGAAGACACGAAGACACGCCCAACTCCCAGAAGACACGCCCAACTCTCAGAAGACACGCCCAACTCCTCATAAGACACGACCTCAGAAGACACGCCCAACTCCTCAGAAGACACGCCCAACCTCAGAAGACACGCCTAACTCCTAAGAACAACAGAAGACACGCCCAACTCCAGACACGCCCAACTCCTCAGAAGACACGCCCAACTCCTCAGAAGACACGCCCAACTCCTCATAAGACACGCCCAACTCCTCACGAAGACACGCCCAACTCCTCATAAGACACGCCCAACTCCTCAGAAGACACGCCCAACTCCTCATAAGACACGCCCAACTCCTCATAAGACACGCCCAACTGCTGAAGGTGAATTACATCTCATTATATCATGCCGAATCAGTAAAGATCCCAACAGCTGATAATCAATACAAGACTTAACGTATATCATGTCAGGCTTCACCACCTGTAAGTTTGGGTTCACTATACTGCTGTAACACTGGGCGAACCCGAGCTTGTGTGTGACGGCGGGATTTTCATTCATTTTTTATTGTATTATAAATCGTCTTATCTGCTCTAGTCTTCTGAGAATTATGTAAAACTATTACGTACAATCTTACAGATAAATAATAAGCCCAAATTACATGTTCTGGATCGTTCTGGCCTTTACTTAGCAGTCAATTAGGACTTGTCAACGATATAGGCTCTTAGTAAGGCTGCCAACTGAATCTTTGTAGTGTAATATATATCTCTGGTTCAGTGCCACATATGTGGACCAAACTTTTTGTTTTGTATTTATGGAACACCTATGGAACACCTATGGGACACCTATGGAACACCTATGGAACACCTATTGTTTAAGATAAAATGTTCTCCACGAGTAACTGTTGTTGTTTACTCTTAAACTGTTGGTGAACTGTGATTCTACTCTGTGTAGAAACTAAATATATTAGTGTAACTGTTAAGAGGCTCGATGGCCAACTGAGTGTCGGTGACCAGGGTGTATACTGTACTGCACTTGCTGTTGTTCCTCATGACAGCAGCGGTGAAACATTTCTGATGTATTCAAGCACAATAGCACAACAGTGAAGCCATTTCATAGGTAACACCTTGACAGTAGTAATGATCACACCTGATGATTCAACTTTGTCTATGAAGTAAACTGATATAAAGCCTTGTTAAATACTGTGGATGCTAAGATACTTTATAATTAAACTGAGTCTGACTGTCGTGACTATTGTCTTAGCTCTTTCCTCTCCAAGGTTCTACACATATTTCACAACTCTTCCTATTATTTTTCCTATTTTAGGTGATTCTTTACACATAGTAATTTACCCATCCTTAATAAAACCGAAAGAAGAGTTGACAGACAGACAGACAGACAGACTTGTGAATAATGTGTTATCATTATTCATAAAACCCACACTCTCCATTTTTTTTCATGTTCTGATAAAAGTCTTTATTATTATTGATCAAAATTATATGTAATAAATAAGTGGCTACAGTTAAGAGACTGGAAGGCTCGCGAATAAAACAGAATTGTGGTGGCTTGACGGTGGGGTGTTGGACGGTTGGTGAGGCTGTTTTTACGTGACATACAGCATGCAAAGTCCCGGACGACTGACGTAAGTGTGTTAACGCTTGGTTTATTACTGCTAAATTTGCTTTTTTTAATTACAAGTTATATATTCACTATCAGAATCACTTGAGACTGTGTAATTTCTTTTAAGACTGCAGAAAATCTCATGAACAACTTCTAAGGCAATGGCAATATACCCGAGTTTACTGAACAATATTTAAGTCAGACATTTTTTATTCTATGTTTTACTGAATTTTATTTTCAAAGTTCATCGTCGGGATGAGAATAAAAAACCTGTGGTGAATCTACGAAATCTTCAAATGTAATGATTTATACATGAAATCCAATATATTTGTGTTTTATGGCAGTAATGCCAAGATACGACAGATAACATAGCTGTAACAATCATGTAGATTGAAATAAATATTTATTATAAGGAAAACTAAAACCAAGGGAAAGAATATTCCAGTATATGAAATATCAGTATAGCAACACAATACTAAGCTTCTTCTTGGCAAAATTTAAAAAAATCTAAAATTCATAAAATCCAATTTCAATATGATTCTTCACTAATTATTTTTTACTTAAAATTTAAGAAATATTTGTTGACTATTATTATTTTTGTTCGTCTTTAACCCCAGCTGTCCATTTTCACCGGGGCCCCTGTAGTAGTTATATAACACTACGGTATTTAAATATTAATTCACCTACTATTGTCAAGCTTTTTCTTGAATAGAATCATACCAAATAGATATTTTATTTCTGTTTTATTTCTTTAAAATATTATGTCGGCGGGCTCGTAAAACATAAGATTAAATTATGTTCACCTTACAAACGTTAAAAAGTCCTGCAGGTGCTGACGCTAAACTGTTTTATATAATAGGCACAGTCCTGGCTTGGGCTGATGACCTAACATAAAAACAAAAAGACGTGGCTTGAGTTTAAACATTTCAAATTGATCAGTAAATCAGATAGAACCTGTACGTTTAGTGGCGATGAGTGAGAAGGTGGGCCTAACAGGATGGGCGAGCAGGTGGGCTGATGAGGTGGACCGAGCAGGTTGGGCGAGCAGGTGGGCTGATGAGGTGGACCGAGCAGGATGGGCGAGCAGGTGGGCTGATGAGGTGGGCCGACCAAGAGAGATCATTTTGTTGTCAATCAGTCATTAAGTCAGAAGGAAAAATAAATCATAAGAACACAACTAAAAATAAATTTCCCAGCGATGCCAGAGACCCTACATGAAAAAGATTAGAACCAGTTAAAAAAAAAAAATATGTGTTAATAATCTGGAAGGATCTCTCATTTATAAACGCTGATATGCTGTATATTTCTTAACAAAAACTAAAAAAATCTAAATATTTACACAGACACGATTGCACAATTGCGTCCTTGGTCTTTTAAACTCACATATATATTTTTGTCAGCTGAGCATGAAAGGATTCAGAACTGAGATATGATAGCAAGGCATTTTAAAGCTTATTTCATTTCATTTGTTGCCTTCGTTTATTGGCTATTGGTATATGCTCCTCCTATGTGTAGTAGTTGATGCACAGTACAGCAGGGAAGAGGTCGCAGCACACATATTAAAGTCTTTACTTGTCGGTCATAATTACATTACTTACGGCGCAATTCCAGCTACTTTAATTGACCAATGTGTATTTAAACACCGTCTTCTTCACATGATAATCCAGGATAATTAACTGTTGGTACGGGACTATAGATCGCTCATTATGGCTAGTAAGTTGTTCTGTGTTCGCAGCCAAGAGTTACTCAGAGGCGTTTACTTTCTTTGACGTAGTGACTCCTTACATCCGTTTTCTGATAAAGAAATCTCATGAAACAAAAACGATAAATTAATTGAGTGATACACTACGATAAAAGAATTAATTTACCACACGGACAATTACTGTACTATTATTACTGTATTCCAGTGAAAGGTAAATGTAAAAAAATACAATCAATCGAATGATATGGTAGAAGGGAATCGGAATGAGTTTTGAAAGGAAGGTAAATGTGTTTTGAATGGCCCTTTATAGTTCTAAATTAAGTTAGCAAAATTATCCCAGAACTCAAGAGAAACATTTACTGTAGTCCTAGAAACTCACTTTATTCATCAAGAGTTTAAATTATCTGTTACCAGGGGGTGGAGGCTGTTATCAGGTGGTACAGGCTGTTGTCAGGTGGTGCAGGCTGTTGTCAGGAGGTGCAGGCTGTTATCAGGTGGTGCAGGCTGTTGTCAGGTAGTGCAGGCTGTTGTCAGGTAGTGCAGGCTGTTGTCAGGAGGTGTAGGCTGTTATCAGGTGGTGCAGGCTGTTGTCAGGTAGTGCAGGCTGTTGTCAGGTAGTGCAGGCTGTTGTCAGATGGTGTATGGTGTTGTTAGGTGGTGCAGGCTGTTGTCAGGTAGTGCAGGATGTTGTCAGGTAGTGCAGGCTGTTGTCAGATGGTGTATGGTGTTGTTAGGTGGTGCAGGCTGTTATCAGGTGGTGCAGGCTGTTGTTAGGTGGTGCAGAATGTTGTCTAGCAGTATAGTGCAGTTAAGTTAAATTCATTATTATTATTATTATTATTATTATTATTATTATTATTATTATTATTATTGCTGTATGTTTCATGTCACTCTACTATATTAATTTCCTCAACATTGTCATTCATTTGTCCACTACGTTTCATAGTTAATTCTTTGAAACTCGAATATGGTGTTGAATATTCCCTGGCTGGCAGATCTCTGAGATAAAACGGGAGTTGCTACTATCACATCAGCTATCTGTTAAAAACGCCGCATGCGACCACACACACCTGGGGAAGAGGGAGGGAGGGGGGCTTTATTACCCAATTTTTAAGATAACGAGCATAAATAACCTTGTATACATGTGTTCTGTTTCCGGACACTGCTTAATGTTGTGGTTTATCATTAGCCGCTGTGAAACTCGTGTGTATTTTGAAGGGAACATTATGCAAGGAGTTTTTTTTATTGTTTTATGATAACAGCTTTATGAACAGTTCGATGCAGGTATTAGGCAGCTATCAAACAGGGAGGTACTACTGCCTGGGAAGATATTGGAAGCATAATGTGTTGTCTAATGGTTGACCCTGCTGCCATATGTGACCAAGTCCCAGGTTGATGATCTGACTTTCTGCCTAACTTACACACAATATATTTTTATTTAATATTTTATTTACCTTTATAATTTTTATCAAACAACAACAACAACAACAACATCATCATCATCATCATCATCATCATCATCATCATCATCATCATCATCATCATCATCATCATCATCATCATCATCATCATCATCATCATCATCATCATCATATTTTCGCCCCCAAGCCCCTGATGTGGGTCATCAGGGGCTAATCCCGTAAAAAAAAAGACATTCACCCTAGCACGACACCCTACACTCACCCTAGCACGACACCCTACACTCACACTAATTTCATTATGTAATGGAGATGCCTTTGTTTACCTATATCTCTCACTACATCTCTCTCTCTAAAAATAAGTAACATTAATCTCTGTAAAATATGCTGTACAGAATGCTTTTATGACCCCCCCCCCACAAAAATCAAAAGGGTTGTGTATTACTATTGGATAATTAATTAGTCACCACAACTGAAATTATTTGGCAGTTAGAGTAATTAATGTTCCGTGAACTGTGAAATTTATGATCTGGTTTGAAATGAATTGTCCGATGATTTTTTTTATCCTCTTTTAAACAACACAAAGTTTCCTACTAAACACAAACAATATTTATGTCCGTATCCCCATCACTCTGTTCTCTGATACATAATGAACTAACGTGTATCATGTTATCCTTGTTCATCAAATGGAGTCCGTAAACTCTGCAGTCATCAGTGTATTTTAGGTTTTAATATATATATTATTATTTTTTTTTGCGAACTCTTAAGTATTATTTATGTTTCGTGGGTGACCTCTTCATGGGTGCTTGGGCGTCATGGGTGTAGGGAGCGTCATGGGTGCTGGGGGAGTGCTATGGGTGCTGGGGGAGTGGTATGTGTGCTAGGAGCGTCATGGGTGCTAGGATAGTCATGTGTGCTAGGAGCGTCATGGGTGCTAGGATCGTCATGGGTGTAGGAGCGTCATGGGTGCTGGGGGAGTGCTATGGGTGCTGGGGGAGTGGTATGTGTGCTAGGAGCGTCATGGGTGCTAGGATAGTCATGTGTGCTAGGAGCGTCATGGGTGCTAGGATCGTCATGGGTGCTAGGATCGTCATGGGTGCTAGGATCGTCATGGGTGCTGGGTGTCGTTCAGTGTCTACAGCGGTAAACTTAGCCACAGCACAATTAAGTACAGTATATCTCAACACTTGCCAGTTAAGAATTTTACCCCCAACTTGTGGAGATAATATATGCGTGTGACCTGCCAGGCAGCTCTGAGAAATAAAAAAGTTTGAGGATGAATGAGAATACTTCACTCGGGGACTACTTCTAAGAAATATCTGGTCACGAAGTTTTGAGGAACATAGCGACTGTTAATGTCATTTCTGTAGACTAAGACTGCGAAGTGCTTAAAAAGAGACAATTATTTTTTGGGGGGTCATTATACGATATTGTTTTTATGTCGTTAGTGAGAAATGTTTGCTTCTGGATTAAGTAAATTTGCTGCCACATTGGAGGAGACAATTTATCTCGGGGTTCAGTGTATGTAAATGAGAAATTTATAGGAGCCGTTTACCATAGTGAAGGGTGTCGTCCCCTCGCCCGGGTGAGTAATGGATCTGATACCATTATGTTATCTCCTTGTACAGTGGATATATACAATTTTCTTCTTGACACACACACACACTACGAGGGAGATGTCTGCTCTTGGACGAGATGTGTCAAGTGTGTTTTGAGATAATTAATGAAAGAATAGAGACCAGCTTCTCTCTGCTAGTCTTACCTGAGTTTACCTGGAGGCTTTTACCCAACCAACTCATCAATTGTTAGACGCCGTCACACTGACATTTTTGCAGCGTAAGGATAACTATGTTGCTCAGAGATTAAACTGTGTGTATATTTCACCTACACCATAATACAACCTTTATGAATGAACAAACATCATGGAGGTATGTTTTGTTCTGAGGCGGCTGTGAGTGTGACGCCCCCTCCAGCTGTTGACTTACTGCTGAACTCCGCTGTAACACGTGGTTAAGTACTGGGATAAACAGCAGTAAATACCAAGGTCTACCTTTTTTTTTATTGGTGAATTTTTCAATATAAAGAAACAATACACAAGAAACTGATATTATATTTTCTTATTATTGTCGATGACCAGTTAGTGTGGTCGCTAATTATTTTCCGGTACAGAAGTATTATTCAGCTAACCTGAATATACAGTAATTTGGAGGGCAGGATATCTTCTTACCGATGACAATATCATCATCAAAACACACCATCGTCATCACACATCATCGTCATCACACATCATCGTCAACACACACCATCGTCATCACACACCATCGTCATCACACACCATCGTCATCACACACCATCGTCATCACACACCATCGTCATCACACACCATCGTCATCACACACCATCGTCATCACACACCATCGTCATCACACACCATCGTCATCACACACCATCGTCAACACACACCATCATCATGGTGTTCAGATTGCAAATTGTGTAAAAGAATTAATTATAAGAGTAAAAAAAAAATATCTAACGTCCTCTTCAGTTTAAGTTAAGGTTAGGTTAGGTTAGGTTAGGTTAGGTCTCTTATCAACACTAACCTAACCTAACCCACCTAATGTATCTGTAATATCCCAAAGGAGTAATAAAACATTAAATATCATACATGTATTATTAAACCCAACAGGTAATACATATGTTCATGGTAAATATTTTAGTCTGGATAACCAACGATGTGTCGACCTCAAGTAATATTATCAAAAGGAGTTGTTACAGTGATTTATTTCTCTTATATATATAGATATGTGAAGGTGGTGTAGGTCGTCGGCTCTGGGCATGGGGTGTGGTGACTACACAGTTTCTGAAGGTGGACAATTATTCTGAAGAAAAGCAACATCAACATCAACAAGCAGTTCCTCTTTGTCTGAGCACCAGGCTCCCGCAGCCATCGTGTCCATGTAGTTGGCATTCTCCACCAGCCATAAAATGTTACACTGGCAGGTCAGAGGGTTGTCTGTGAGGGGGAGACGCACCAAAACACAATTAATGTACTGTGTTATTTTGCCTCTACCATTATTTTTCCTTGAAGCTAATATGTCCAGGAAATAAACCATCACATCACCTAGCCTAAGGTAACCTGATCATCCAGGTAGCGTTAGGCTGTTTAATCTTAGGCCTCTTTCACAAGAGCGTCTTTTTTTGTCGCACGATTTAGAAATCAATGGAATTAAATAAGCTTCCGTGTGAATGAAAGGTCTCATTGAACTCTATTGACTGCTAAGTTGCGCGACACTTTGTCAATAAACTACAACGTTCTTTCGAGAGAGACCTTAACCCCTTCACTACGGGGACGCCACAGATAATATTTTATTTGGTTAACGCCAGGCGAATTTATTCAGCTAAGAGGCGGCACCGTACACAAGGGGTTAAGGTGAAGTAAGCTGGGGGACGAATTTTCAGATGATCCAAAATGTGTTAGAGACACTGACAACAGGAATTCGCAGGTCTGCCTCAGAACACATGTTGTACACTTAA
The DNA here is from genome assembly GCF_018991925.1 of Homarus americanus. Lineage (NCBI taxonomy): Eukaryota > Metazoa > Arthropoda > Malacostraca > Decapoda > Nephropidae > Homarus > Homarus americanus. Next base: position 592,765 of record NW_024738773.1, on the reverse strand, counting down.
TAGTAATACTTCGCTCTATTAACAACAAAATACTATTACCTACAGTACACCAGTACGATCTATTAATATCCCCTGAATTTTTTTATTTTTCATTCTTCGATAAACTTTGTATGCGAGGATAGTTAAGGGGAGGTCATGAAGAGGCTGGTCCGAGGTGTGGGGAGACCCTCTCCAGTCTGTGATCAAACTGAAGGTTCTCAAAAGCTAAATTTTTCTTGTTGCTGGAAAGTGGGAATTAGTAAACAAGGGGTATCTAATATCTATGTTAAAAAGTAACATAATTAGATATATGTAGATAAAGGTCGCGGTCTAACCTCACGTCAACAAACTACACAAACTCATATAAACACACGTAAAATGAATTGTACTTGAACACTCACAGAAACTCGTACTCAATCAAAACAGAATATTAAAATTATTTCTTTATGACATTTAGAGGAATGATGACCAATATCCTCACCGTCAAACACGAAGAGATTTGTAGAGTGTGCATTGTTGACAGTCTCGAAGACTGGCTTCCACACATCTGCTGGCAAGTCATCGAGGAGATTGTGGTGCATCCAGAGTACGCTACCGGGCTTCAGTCCTGGCCAGACGAAGCACAAGTGAATAACACATTTCTTATAAAGGTAGAATAATATTAAGGAAATAACGAGAAGAGAGAGAAGCTGACTGCAAGAAGATCAGGTTAATTTAGGTTAGGTTTGGTTAGGTTAGGTTAGGTTTGGTTATAATGTAAACAACACGACATTCTGAGAGGACGAAATATAATGATGGTGAGACATGATGATGGTGAGACATGATGATGGTGAGACATAATGATCGTGAGACATAATGATCGTGAGACATGATGATGGTGAGACATGATGATGGTGAGACATGATGATGGTGAGACATAATGATGGTGAGACATGATGATGGTGAGACATGATGATGGTGAGACATGATGATGGTGAGACAGCTAGAAGATGAGGGGGACGAGAGAGCAGGAGACCATGAAGGAAGCTACTGTCTTCGTCTATGCTAAATGTATTACCTCACCAGAAACTCTACCTAACACTCACTCACTCACTCACTGACTCACTCACTCACTCACTCACTCACTCACTGACTGACTCACTCACTGACTCACTCACTCACTGACTCACTGACTCACTCACTGACTCACTCACTCACTGACTCACTCACTGACTCACTCACTCACTGACTCACTCACTGACTCACTCACTCACTGACTCACTCACTGACTCACTCACTCACTCAGATATAGATTACCGGTAATAGTACACTAGTCATTTGTTATTGTTTTATTAACTATTCAAATTATCGCTGACTTGTTTTATCCCTCAATAAAACAACAAATATTAACACATTGCAGCTCCGGTAATATGTGCTACAAATTTAGGGTCAGCTGCGAGTTTTTTTATTACTAAATTGCATGACGATTAACCCGTAGTATAAAATTAAGAAAAAAGGCAAAATAAATGTGTACTTACCTGAAAATGCATTCACCTGGACCTTTTGTATCCGGTTATTGTTAAGCTTAATTTGGTCAACTGTACCATAGAAGGCTAACGATCCTGCGTATAGAGTTGTGATTCCGTTGTGACTCAAGTCAAGGTATTTCAGCTTTGACTGTTTACTGAAGGTGTCAGGGGCAACATGCGCCAGTTTTATATCGTTCAGCAGGAGATACTGTAAGTTTGGCGCTTGGAAGAAAGCCTCGTCGCCGTAAGTGATTCCCGGGTTATGCGACACCTGCAGGTAAAGTAGGCTGGTCGAGCGGATGTCTGACATGTGGAAAATCTTGTTCCTGAAGACACGTAAGTCTGTCAGCTTTGGACAGTCGATCAGGATATCAAATGGGAAAGAATCAAGGTTACTGTCTGTGACAATCAACGTTTCTAATATGTCGTGCGAATATTCAAAAGTGTCTGGTGCAATATCTTGAAGGGTTGTGTGGCTAATGCGAATGTATGAAAATTGTATGTTGTTGAATGTATCTTTATCGATATTAGTGATGGGAATAGGGGTCTCGTTTGTCTTCTTTTCAATGATCAAATTACGGAATGTAGGGAAGGGTATGGTAGCATGAAAAGCGTCACGCAGCTGCTGGCTACTCTGCACATTAGAGCAGTCCATATCGATATGTTCAGCTTGTTCATCTTTAGTACAGACACAGGGAAGGATATCTTCGGGCTCAGGGCATGGATAGCTTTCCCTTGGGGCAGCAAGAGGCTTAGGGTCGGCAAACGCATGGACCAGGACGGTGGCCTGAGCCAGGAAGGCGGCCACCAACAGCAGAGTGTTGCGGACCATCGTGTAGCGGCGAGGAAGGTGACGGCACCACCAGTAGAACCACACGGGGAAATAGTTGCTGCTCACTCACTCTCATCTTGATAAAGGCACACAGTATAGTGGTGCCAGAAACTTACTGCACACCAATTGTTTATATTTATAATAATGATAATTTGGTTCCTTTTGAATTGATCTTACATTTTTTACAAGGATTCTAATCCCAAATAACAAACAACACATACACACAGTAGTCTTTGACGAGTCTTTAAAGAATATCGATGGCTGAATTATGTGCATGTGTGTCGTGGCCAACCAGGGCAGCAGGTGGGCGAGGATGAAAGGTTCCCACAAGCATCGTGGAGGACGACTAGCGTGTCACAGTCAACCTCGACCATCTTGAGCTGAAGGATTATTACTTAGTCCAGGAAGACTTAAGCCGTGTTTTTATCAGCATACTGCCTAGTCCAAGTCCACTGACGTAACATCACAAATGCTTAGCCCTAAGAGTAAATTTCAAGCGTAAAAAGTAAAGCATTATGTGGCTATTTTATTGTAGTGTTAACAAATAAAGTAACAGGCTACAGTAAACAAACTTCAATAACAAAGATCTATGTACAATTCTCTCCACCATTGTCAAAACATATCTTCCATCTGGACTAAAACCAAACAAAACGTAAAAACAAAAAGGCATCACAAATTCATGAGACCTCACCACTATTCAGAAAATCTCATTACAACTTACTAGATGTGATTGAACTCTCCATAAATCACATTAAACTTGGAGACATTCACCCAAAACTCATTTATTAGTCATATTAAAAGTTGTTTAGCATTATTCATTCGATATTCTTCATTCTACGTGAGGTTATGCAGTGTTGAGAAGACGGTGTGGGGGAAGAGATAATGTAGGGAGGACTTCAGTTGTGTTCGTGTTGTGTATTGATGAATGGTGAGGTTCAGTGAGTTTGTTGGTGTTGGTGGTGTTGGTGGTGGTGTTGGTGGTGGTGTTGGTGGTGGTGGTGGTGTTGGTGGTGGTGGTGGTGGTGGTGGTGGTGTTGGTGGTGTTGGTGGTGGTGGTGTTGGTGGTGTTGGTGTTGGTGGTAGTGGTGTTGTTCATATTATTATTATTATTATTATTATTATTATTATTATTATTATTATTATTATTATTATTATTATTATTACTGCATGACACCAGGCCAACGTAGATGACATCGTAACATGACACCGTGACATGACACCTGCCCTGACAGAGGATAATTCACTACCTGTATTTCGTGTTAGTGTACGTGGTGGCCCCTCCCCCCCGAAATAAAAACAGAGTGCCAAGTAACAAACAAAAATTTCTTACCACCATCTGTTTCTTCTGTTTGTTTTCTCATGAATGTGTAATGTATAATGTAGTGACTCTTCACATTTGTGGTGCTGTCATTATGTGTGGTGGTGTGATGTTGTGGTGTATGTGTTTGGTGCGGTGTTTGTAGTGTTTGTGTGATGTGGTGTGGTGTGTGTGTGTGTGCTTGGTGCGGTGTTGTAGTGTGTTTGTGTGGTGTTGTAGCGTGTGTGATGTGGTGTTGTGTGTATGTGATGTGGTGTGGTGTTGTAGTGTGTTTGTGTGGTGTTGCGGTTTATGGAGGAGGAGGAGTCGAAGAAAGGGGAGAAGGAGAAAAAGAGGAAGAAAAGAAAGAGGAGAAGATAGAGGAGAATAAAGAGGATATTATTATTCTTGTTTTAGCGTAATTATTAACCTCCACGGCCAAGGTACTCAGATCACCATCACAGCGTCAGCCACAACAGTAGACACAGATTTATGGTTCTTTCAATGACATTCTCTCTCCTCCTCCTCTCTCTCTCTCTCTCTGTCTTCTTGAGGTCTCCACAAGTCACTCTCGGACCAAGGAAATGAAAGAGAGAGAGAGAAAGAGAGAGAGTGTCGTCTCCTGTTCGTGCTTCCGGCGGTCATTAATTATGATAAAGACTCCACCTTCTTAATGGTATGCAAATAAAGCATCATATGTGTCTGGTCGTCAGGCGGAGTTAATCAGGCATTATGATAAGAACCATTCATTATCTTGGTATCTCATCCACCATCAACTGGACGGTGGTGGTGATAAGAACATAAGAATGGAGGAAACTGCAGCGGGCCTATTGGCTCACACTGGACAGTCACTTTTACACCCAACCCCTATCGCTCATATATCCACCCAACCTATGTTTGAAGCTATCAAGCGTATTCGAGTTAATGATGATGTTTGGTAACTTGTTCCATTCGTCCACTACTCTATTTCCAAACCAGTGTTTACCTATCTCGCGCCTAAATCTAAATTTGTCAAATTTAAAACCATTGCTATGAGTTCGCTCCTGGTTGGATAGTTTGAGTACCTTTGTTATATCACCTTTGTTTAGCCCTGACTTCCATTTATACACCTCGATCATGTCGCCCCTCACTCTACGTCTCTCGAGGGAGAGCAAATTATGATGCTTTAACCTGTCTCTGTACTCAAGGTTCCTAATGCCCGGGATTAGTCTTGTCTTCCTCTGAATGCTCTCTGGGGATTTATATCCATTCTGTAGTATGGTCACCAGTACTGAACTGCGTAATCCAAGTGAGGTCTCACAAGTACTTTGTTAACCTTGTTTCGAGCAAATACACATTGTTGTCTTAGTTTAAGTTTCCTGCTTATTATTACTCTTAAACATTTCTCACAGTCGGATTTCTCTATATCAACATTGTTCATCTGAGAGTTGTTTTTTCTCTGCTTACATCTCCTAGACTTAGTACTTTACATTTGTCCACATTAAATTGCATCTGCCATTTTTCAGACCATGCGAAAAATTTGTTTTGTTCTTCCTGTAGTTTTGTGGAGTCCTCGACAGATTTAATTACACGCCCTATTTTAGTGTCGTCGGATGGCCCACGTCTCTGAGTAGTTCTTGGTGTAATAATAATAATAATAATAACAATAATAATAATATTAATAATAATAATAATAATAATAATAATAATAATTAACGGTTTATTTAAAGATCATGGCAGCCGGAAGGCTGAAAATATACAGTTACATAATTGGGGAATGGGTCTTTTGATTTACAAATAATATACAAGTAACATAGGTGATACAAATATGATATATAATAACTAGGTGGGGAGAAGCTCAAACTACAGGGCATTTCAACATAGTGACAGTATAAAAAGTAAGATTGACTGGGAGTGAATACACTGGTTTATTACAAGTTATTGATAATTTTTACAATGGTTGGGACTGGGCTGTTCTTATAGCGATCAGTTCGTGTACGTATGGGCGAGATGCGGTTGTGGTGTCGAACAGCAATTCTAGGGCGAGGGATCTCAGGTGGTAGTAGGAGCCGGTGTCGAGGGTGGTGCAGAAGCTTCTCACCAAATTTGCAGATGAGGTCGTGGTGATGTTCAGTGAGAGCCGAGAGGATCAGTGTGTTGAGCGCTTCTTGATATGTGGAGTAGGAAGGGGAGAGATTAATCTTGTATGCCCTCTTCTGCACTTTTTCTAGGTGTGTACGTTGTGTGGCATTTAGGAGGAAGTGTGTGTGTGTGTGTGTGTGTGTGTGAATAATGATTGTGAGGCCTGACAAAATGATGTTTCAACTGGGTCGTTTTGGTGTGGTCGTTACGGTTTGGTCATGGTGTAGTCGTCATAGGTCTTGATGTAGTCGTCAAGGTGTGGTAACCTCTAATGTAGTTGTCATTGTGTGGTCGTCAAAGTGTGGTCGTCATACCGCCTTGAAACTCGAATATACTAAAAAAATCTCCTTTAATTTGGGGAACTATTAAAGTCACATTTTTAACATCGGGCGAAATAAGCTAGGGTGTCTAATCTTCATGTGATCCATAACTACTCCTAGCTACTGTGGTGGAGGCCTATGGTGGTGGTGATGGTCGGTGGTGGAGGCCTATGGTGGTGGAGATGACGGTGGTGGAGGCCTATGGTGATGGGGGTAGACAATGATGGTAGTGGTGGTGGACAATGATAGTGGTGGTTGTGGTAGTGATGGTAATGGTAATAGTTTTGGTGGACTTGGTGGTGGTTGCAGTTGTGTTGATGGTGGAGTAGTAGTTGTGGTGATGGTAGTAGTGGTAGTATTTGCGGTGGTGGTAGTAGTTGTGGTGGTGATGGTGGTGGTGATGGCACAGTATGTTGCTGGACATCTCAGACACCTCAGCGTCTCGGAGGTGTTTATGTTTATCAGGTATAGCAAAGAGGAGGCAGGGGAGGTTCATAGGGCAGAGTGACACTTGACACCAGCCGTGGGGAGGTGACCTTGTGTCAGAGGAGGCAGGGGAGGTTCATAGGGCAGAGTGACACTTGACACCAGCCGTGGGGAGGTGACCTTGTGTCAGAGGAGGCAGGGGAGGTTCATAGGGCAGAGTGACACTTGACACCAGCCGTGGGGAGGTGACCTTGTGTCAGAGGAGGCAGGGGAGGTTCATAGGGCAGAGTGACACTTGACACCAGCCGTGGGGAGGTGACCTTGTGTCAGAGGAGGCAGGGGAGGTTCATAGGGCAGAGTGACACTTGACACCAGCCGGGAGGGTCAGAGGAGGTAGGGGAGGTAGGCAGAGACACTTGACACCAGCCGTGGGGAGGTGACTCAGTCAGAGGAGGCAGGGGAGGTCTGAGAAGGTGGAGGGACACTTGACACCAGCCGTGGGAGGGACCTTGTGTCAGAGGATGTAGGGAGGCTCATAGGGCAGAATGCACGGACACCAGCCGTGGGGAGGACTTTGTGTCAGAGGAGGCAGGGGAGGTTCATAGGGCAGAATGACACTTGACACCAGCCGTGAGGGACCTTGTGTCAGAGGAGTGTAGGGAGGAATTATAGGGCAGAGTGACACTTGACACCAGCCGTGGGGAGGTGACCTTGTGTCAGAGGAGGCAGGGGAGGCTCATAGGGCAGAGTGACACTTGACACCAGCCGTGGGGAGGTGACCTTGTGCTAGGAGAGAGGTGGTACCTGGCACTGGCAGTCGTGTGTGGGCGCTGGGAGCTGACACCTGTGCCCAGTATCTCCTTGCTTCCTAGAACTCCTCTGATAAGTTGATTACCTGAATCCTGTCCAGAGGTTCGGTTCTCCCACCAGCCACTTTCATTACACCGTAGATGTTTTATGATTATCATTATGCAAACAGCAGAAATAAACGGTATCTCTCCATCTGTCATACGATGTGAACAGTCATCACGCTAACTCTCTGTAAGCGATGATTGTGAGTCAGTGTCTGGCGGTGATGTGTGTTTAACGGCAGCGGGAAGTAGGGAGTTTACAAGGCCAACTGTATGTCTGACTGTCCTACCACCACGAGAGGTGATCCACGTGTCACCAGGAACAACAGACATCCTCCAACTCACCTTAATACCTTATATTTGGCAGCAGAATGATTAAAATGTACTTATTTATACTGGATAACTCCAATAAGTGTCCATTAAGGGCCATCTTCTATGTGTTCAGTGCTAGTACAGGAGAAAACTGTAATACTTGGAGAAAATCTGTCACTATTGAAGTAGTCTTGCCTCAGTACAGTAGTCTTGCCTCAGTACAGTAGTCTTGCCTCAGTACAGTAGTCTTGCTTCAGTACAGTAGTCTTGCCTCAGTACAGTAGTCTTGCTTCAGTACAGTAGTCTTGCCTCAGTACAGTAGTCTTGCCTCAGAACAGAAGTCTTGCTTCAGTACAGTAGTCTTGCTTCAGTACAGTAGTCTTGCTTCAGTACAGTAGTCTTGCCTCAGTACAGTAGTCTTGCCTCAGTACAGTAGTCTTGCTTCAGTACAGTAGTCTTGCCTCAGTACAGTAGTCTTGCCTCAGTACAGTAGTCTTGCCTCAGTACAGTAGTCTTGCCTCAGTACAGTAGTCTTGCCTCAGTACAGTAGTCTTGCTTCAGTACAGTAGTCTTGCCTCAGTACGGTAGTCTTGCCTCAGTACATTAGTCTTACAGCGATAGTGATCTGAAAATTAGAAAACATTAAACCTTTAACTTCAATAATGTCGTAAATGAACCAATATCCTCGACCAAACGTAGAAGAGAGATATTGGTTAGGTAAATTGACAAATACAATTCACGTCGAGAGCTCTGTAAACTGTCGGGTCCAATTTAGGTTAGGTTACGTTAGGTTAGGTTAGTTTTACCTGAAGTAAGGTTCGGTTAGGTTAAGTTAGCGTTAGATTGGTTAAGCATTAGGTTAGCGGTTAGTGTTAAGTTAGGTCAGATTAGGTAAACTTTAAGGTGGTTAATCACTTACAAGTAATTTAGTGGAACGAAGATTCTGTTCATAAATAATTGTTTTATACAGAAAGTAGACGACAGAGTTATTTGTGGAATATTAGTTGACTTATTTATCAAAGTTTACGAGTTGAAGCAGGGGTCAGGGGTGGGTGTAGAGGGTCAGGGTGTGGAGATAAGGGGTGGGTGTGATATGAGTAGTGGTAAGGGGTAGGGTGGGGGGGTGAGGGAATGAAGGGGGTGAGGGTTAGGGGATGAAGGGGTGGGGGTGATGTGAGTGGTGGTGAGGGGGTGGGGGTGAGGGGATGGGGGTAAAGGGGTGAGGGTGATGTGAGTGGTGCTGAAGGAGTAGGGAGTGGGGGTAAGAAGGTGAGAAAGAGCCAGAAGGTACGTGGGAGTAAGTTGCAGGTCAGCAGGTGGCGCCCCTCGACACGACACTCGCTTTATAAAGAACATTATCTTACATATCCAGGTAAGGAGACAACAACCAGATCTAAAGTCTTCACAAATATTAAAAAAAAAAAAAAAATATTTCTCCTACAAGTTTAAGATCACATGAAGATAGTGAGAATGAGACGAGGTGAACACTATAATTAGGAGTGTACATTCAATAATGAGAATCAGTCTAACATATACAGTATCTCTGATGTTGACTGCACCAGCCATCACACCAGTAGTTACACAGATGATGGTTGTGTTGTTGGCTGGGTCACACCTCACGCCGGGGAAGCTTGTAGTGCCAACATCTAACACTCAAATGCACATACCAATTAAATTTTCTTCAATAGGACAAATAACTTAATGAAGGTGTACTGCTGAGGCTTCTCGTCTGTTTCATTGTTTGTGTATGTATGTATGTATGTATGTATGTATGTATGTATGTACACCAGCAGTAGATAAGGTTAACATTAGTCTACGGGAGTTAAAGGCTCCAAAAACTGATGCTTGACAGACGACGACCATAACAACAGAGGCTACTGTACTTTGTTTGTCTCAGTGACGGGAAGTACCAAGACCAGTTATGATGATCAGTAGAAAGTATCAAAGTGTATTAAAATTTCATCTTATAATATTTTTGTCTGTATGTAGTGAAATAAGACGACTAATACTCAACAGCTTGAAGGAGGAAGAAGGCTTTTAATAATGATTGTGTGTTATGTTACATATTATCACGTTTATCTGTGTGGGGACTGTGATGCCGGGGAGGAGGCCCCACACGGGGTACACTCGGCCAGCGTCTTGTAAACATGTCGCGTTTAGTGTTAGTATGATATTCTGGGATATTCTTCCAGGGTAGATGTCTACGTCGACCAGAAAATATAATTTTATTGGTGATAATGATCTATGGCCGAAGGTAATAATGTTGGTTTGACTTAAAATTGCGGCGTTTGTAGTGAGGCGGCAACAGGTGATGGTGTGTGAGAGAGCAGAGGCTTCACCTACTGTGTGTTGAGGACGCGTACCAACAACAGTACAGGTGATGGCAGCCAGGTTTATTAATGTGTTTGTCCTGGTGTTGATGGTGCGCCAGTGGACAGTTCTGGTGAGTGCCGAGGAGTGTCCTTACTACATGGACATCTTGCCCTGCGTCTGTACACAGGATAAGGAGACTCTGGAGGTGGATTTAAACTGCTCGCGGGTGGTGGACATCGAACAACTGAAGCAGATCTTTGAGGCAGAGTTTCCCTCCATCAACTTCAGGGAATTGACTATGGACGGCACAGCAGAGGACCCCGTGCCGCTGGACTACCTGCCTGACGGGGTCTTCGGCCCGGTAACTTTCAGAAAAGTTAACATTCGGTACACCAACGTGCAAGATATTGGAGACAATGTGTTGTTACACCTGAACTCAACACTGGAGGAACTGAGGCTGAATGACAATGAGCTACTGAGCTTCCCGACCGCAGATCTCCCTCACTTCCCCAAGCTTCTCTTCCTAGACATCTCCAGTAACAACCTAACCTTTATTGCTGACCTACACTCACTGACCCTAAACAGCCTTAACCTAGGACAAAACCCTGGCTTGTTCTTCACCACTGAGGCCTTCGTCAACGTCCCCAACCTCGTCGACCTAGACATAGGAAACTGCAGCTTGAAGTCACTGCAGCCCAACTTATTCACAGAGCAGTGGTTCCTCGCTACTCTCAACCTGCAGCTGAACCACATCACCGAACTGGACGCCTCCTCCCTCAACTTCCCCAACAACTCCCTCAACGAGATCATTCTCTCCGGTAACCAGATAACTACTGTTAACAAAGGTTTTATTTCAGGTAAGTGTGTCCATGTGCCTTAGATGCTGAGCTGTAGGGAGGAGAGGTTAGTTAGTTACCGGGAGAGGCCGCCACCACCCCACCAGAGTCACCCACACGTACTATCCTAGCTAGACGCAACCCACGCATCCCTATCCCCTAGCTAGACACGACCCACTCAGCCCTCTCCTAGCTAGATACGACCCACTCAGCCCTCTCTTAGCTAGACGCAACCCACTCAGCCCTCTCCTAGCTAGATACGACCCACTCAGCCCTCTCTTAGCTAGACGCAACCCACTCAGCCCTCTCCTAGCTAGATACGACCCACTCAGCCTCTCTAGCCTAGATACGACCCCACTCAGCCCTCTCTCTTAGCTAGACACCAGCCACTCCAGCCCTCTCCTAGCTAGATACGACCCCACTCAGGCGCCTGTAGCTGGGCACCCAACCCCTCCAGCCCTCTCCTAGCTGGGCATGACCCACTCAGCCCTCTCCTAGCTAGACTGGTGACCCACTCGGCCCTCTCTTAGCTAGACGCAACCCTCATCCCTCCCCTAGCTAGACACCGACCCACTCAACCCTCTCTTAGCTAGACGCAACCCCTCAGCCCTCTCCTAGCTAGACACGACCCTCCTCCCTCTCCCTGGCTGGGCAGGCCCGCTCTCCTCCCTCTCCTCATAGCTGGGCACGGCCCTCAGCCTCTCCTAGGTGGGCCGACCCCTCCTCCCTCTCCTAGCTGGAGCGACCCACTCCTCCCTCTCTCCTCATAGCTGGAGCGACCCTCAGCCCTCTCCTAGCTGGGCCCGGCCCTCCTCCTCTCCTCAAAGCTAGATGCGACCCTCCTCCCTCTCCTCATAGCTAGACACGACCCACTCAGCCCTCTACAGCTAGACCGCGACCCTCCTCCCTCTCCTCATAGCTAGACACAGCCCCTCAGCCCTCTCTTAGCTAGACGCAACCCTCATCCCTCCTAGCTAGATACGTCCCTCCTCCCTCTCCTCACTTAACTTCAGACACGACCCACTCAGCCCCCTCTCCTAGCTAGACACGACCCTCCTCCCTCTCCTCGCAGCTGGGCACGACCCACTCCTCCCTCTCCTCCTTGGCCTAGACACGACCCTCAGCCTCCTACTAGCTGGGCTTGCGACCCACTCCTCCCTCTCCTCATAGCCCCTAGGCGACCCCACTCAGCCCTCTCCTAGCTAGACACGACCCACTCAGCCCTCTCCTAGCGAGACACGACCCACTCAGCCCTCTCCTAGCTAGACACGACCCACTCAGCCCTCTCCTAGCGAGACACGACCCACTCAGCCCTCTCCTAGCGAGACACGACCCCCTCATCCCTCTCCTCCTATCTACCAAGCTGTGCAGATTATGTGCAAGATTTACTTGCCTGGAAAAGTCATAACTCGTAACTCCTGTCAGTTCACCTCACACCTGTAGGCTGTGTGGGGAGCAGGCGGCAGCACCCTACTCACCACTCCCCCCTATAGCCTGGCGTCAGCACCAGCGGTAACACTTGTCATGTGAAGTCGTAGCTCCTGTCACCTCACCTCTACAGCCTCTCAGCTTGGCGGTTCATTTGAAATGTTGGCTGCTTAATGGAGAGATTAAATTACCTGTACCTGCCTGGTCAACATGTGAGCTTATCTACCGGGCCCTAAAGATCACTTCCCGGTCCGTAGTCCAGGCACGACCGGGTGCCGGGCACTGCTTATCTGCCCAGCCTGAGAGTCTCTAGAGACGACCCATTCATCTCTCTCCTCTCGACAGGGACGAGTGGGGAGCTCTACCTGGTGATGATGGAAAACCAACTGCAGGAGCTTCGTCAGGAGGTGTGGCAACCCGTGTTCCAGGCCATGGCTGACGATGGAGGCAGGGGCTTTGTTGTGTTAGATGGTGAGGCCTCTGTCTCTCTCAGCCACACGGTTATTGCTGTCTCACTTAACTCTTGTTACTATTGTCACCATCATTGTTGGCTTCATGATTACCTGCGTGACATTTTCTACTGTTTATAGATTCATCACTATCATCGTTATCATACTGGCCCTGTCATCATTATCATCACCATCACACCTGTCAACATCATCATCATCATCATCATCATCATACCTGTCTTCACCATCATCAACACACCCATCAGGTTATCATCCAATTCAGATGTAACTAAACACCTCCCTCCCCCCCTTCCTTCACTACCCACACAGGTAACCCGCTGGTGTGTGGCTGCAGCATCGGGTGGCTGGTCGCGTCAGAACACCTGCTCAAGCACTTAGCCAAAGGTGCCAAGTGTAACAACGGCACCTCGATCTTCTCCCTTGACCCCGACTACTACACCTCCAATTGTTACTAAACTACACCAAATATAAACAATTTGTAACATGTATCTAATGAGCCATTGTAATTGTACAGTAGTGTTATTAAATATCTATGTATATATATGTTAGTCTCTTTGTGTGTTTTATCCATCCTAAGTAAATTAAAAACATATTAAGTTTATAGATATCAGTTGTATCTTGTCGTTGGGGAGGTGGGTGTGTGTGAGAGAGAGAGAGAGAGAGAGAGAGAGAGAGAGGACATGTGATAAATTTTCAGCCTCTACACGCGGTTTTTTTTCTGTTTTCCTTTACTATACAAGACAATGTTTCCCTCTACTGGCCCTCACTAAGTCTCACCCTAACTCAACCACCATTACACTTCCTCTTCAATAATTATAATCATAAATATTTTAAGTGTTATGTTTGCTTAAAGGAGTAACGATTAAATTTCTACAGGGTATTTTCACCTGTAATAATAATAACAATAATAATAATAATAATAATAATAATAATAATAATAATAATAATAATAATAATAATAATAATAATAATAATAATAATTCACAGTTACTTCCTAAAGATAAGCACAATCATTCACAGCAAATATTTAATTCTTCTCACATTTACGTTTCACAATTCCTAGACATATTAATTTGTACCATTTTTAAGTTAATTTACGATCGCTTCCCAAATTTTCGACTCGTTTTGGAAGATAAATCCACTGGAATATATAACACAAGTCGCGTACTGGATGACATAAGAGTGGGTGGGTGTTGTGTATACAGAACCTACACCAAGTCTCCATACTGTGTCACAAGTACAAACATAACCTGTAGTATATGTGATTTGGGGGTAAAATTGGTTAGGTTAGGTAATATTGGATTTCCAAGTCTTTTTACCACGAACAGCTTCTGAAAATGGATCCAATAGGTATGACATAGTGTACTATCCATCAAGCTTACGGTACACAGCGTGGCCACCAGTACTGGATTTGACCGCCTCTCTCCTCTGCCCCACCAGCCAGCCTTTAGACAGATCGTTGTCCACTTGGCATATTTACCATTTACACAGTTTCTCATGGACCCTCGAAGATTTACCAGGAGCACTGTAATATAATAATAATGATAGTACATAAAAACATAAGAATGGAGGAAACTGCAGCGGGACCGGCCCTCTTGACCCACACTAGGCAGTCCCGTTTACAGCCAACCCCTATCGATCATATATCCGTTCAATGAATGTTTAAAGAGGATAATTGTGAGTGATTCCAGGAAGATGGTGAAGGCAACAGACGGAACCTGAAAGTTACGGTAACTTGATAGTACTTGACCTCCTCCACCTCTCTCCACAGTGGCTGTGTGCGTGTGATTTAGGAGGTGTATGTGCGTGTGTGTCTGCCAAATCGACCCCCTCACCTGGGAAACGATCACTCCACCATAACACTTGGTGAGCACCACACGAGAAGGTGTCAATACTTTCGAGATAGCCCGACTTCATACCGAAGCAGACAGGCGCCAGCGCCAGAAAGACAGCCGCTGCCCCTCCCGCACTAGATGTAGCCCTCCACACGTGCAACATCTATAGATGGCCCTGCCGATCCCATATCGGCCTCTCGAGGCACCTCAGAGCTCACCAACGAAGGTGACATCCTTAATAACTCATATCATTGTATCATAGCTGGATGATCGTCATACTCGATTCCAAGTGACAACAAAGTAGGAGTAGTAGTTAGTAGTAGTAGTAGTGTGTGTGTGTGTGTATGTGTGTGTGTAGCTTATACCAACTGATGGATATAAAATTAGGTTGTATCAAAGGTATTGTGTGTATAAATAATGAATATTCAAGATTATGGGTAATGGCCAAGAGAAGTTAATTAGCCCAGTAGTATAACTTATTGATGTCACGAGGCCACCTGATAAACACCACCGCTCAGATTCTGGTGATGAAGCCGGACTATCACCATCACACGGAGGTTCTCACCGGCCAGATGGTGTCATACACAAGGACTACACATTCTACTCTGGCAGTATGTTCTTCTAAACGCTCCAGCTTATCTGAGGTAAAAGCTGCAAGCGTACTGGAAACATTTATAAGCTGAACAATACAGGGGTATATGTAGCCGAATTTAATCTGATAAGTTCTTGTGTTTTAGCCTCACCAGATGATACTGTAAAAATATTCCGACTTTTGTTCACATTCATAACCAAAAATAATATTGGAACACCTTAGAGCTGCCAGATGCTTTAGGAACTGGTATTGTCTTATTACGTTACTACCAATTAAATGTATTGTATTATTTCATAGTAAATTAAAGTCTTAAAAAATTCTAGAACGTGTATTATGCACATGGTAATTAAAACTACTTCTCCTTCAAATCCACGAAAACACAAATAGAAGTGAAAGGAAATCGTCTGTTCTAAAGGATTTGGGCCACGTTCCACCATCATTAAGGCATGCAAAATAGAAACTGATACTAGAATGTCTGGAACAAGCGTAACACACGAGGCTTAAACGACCATTAGATGCGAGGGACAAGGGTCATCAAATTGCTGTTTAGTCGTACATTGTGGCCGACGCTTAGCAGCAACACGACACTACACGGTAATGCTGTAACAGGATCACCACACTGTACACGGTAATGCTGTAACAGGATCACCACACTGTACACGGTAATGCTGTAACAGGATCACCACACTGTACAAGGTAATGCTGTAACAGGATCACCACACTGTACACGGTAATACTGTAACAGGATCACCACACTGTACACGGTAATGCTGTAACAGGGTCACCACACTGTACACGGTAATGCTGTAACAGGATCACCACACTGTACACGGTAATGCTGTAACAGGATCACCACACTGTACACGGTAATACTGTAACAGGATCACCACACTGTACACGGTAATACTGTAACAGGATCACCACACTGTACACGTAAGCACTGTAACAGGATCACCACACTGTACACGGTAATGCTGTAACAGGATCACCACACTGTACACGGTAATGCTGTAACAGGATCACCACCACCACTGTTTCACGGTACACTGTAACAGGATCACCACACTGTACACGGTAACTGTAACAGGATCACACAGTAGCACTGTAACAGGATCACCACTGTACACGGTAATGCTGTAACAGGATCACAACACTGTACACGGTAATGCTGTAACAGGATCACCACACTGTACACGGTAATGCTGTAACAGGATCACCACACTGTACACGGTAATGCTGTAACAGGATCACCACACTGTACACGGTAATGCTGTAACAGGATCACCACACTATACACGGTAATACTGTAACAGGATCACCACACTGTACACGGTAATACTGTAACAGGATCACCACACTGTACACGGTAATACTGTAACAGGATCACCACACTGTACACGGTAATACTGTAACAGGATCACCACACTGTACACGGTAATACTGTAACAGGATCACCACACTGTACACGGTAATACTTTATATGGATCACCACACTGTACACACTGTACACACTGTACACAGTAGCACTGTAACAGGATCACCACACTGTACACGGTAATACTGTAACAGGATCACCACACTGTACACGGTAGCACTGTAACAGGATCACCACACTGTACACGGTAATGCTGTAACAGGATCACCACACTGTACACGGTAATGCTGTAACAGGATCACCACACTGTACCTGACCAATGCTGTAACAGGATCACCACACTGTACGCAGTAATACTGTAACAGGATCACCACACTGTACACAGTAATGCTGCAACAGGATCACCACACTGTACACGGTAATACTGTAACAGGATCACCACACTGTACACGGTAGCACTGTAACAGGATCACCACACTGTACACGGTAATGCTGTAACAGGATCACCACACTGTACACGGTAATGCTGTAACAGGATCACCACACTGTACACGGTAATGCTGTAACAGGATCACCACACTGTACACGGTAGCACTGTAACAGATCACGCCTCGCTAACGCAGCATATATAGAGTCCATGTTTATACGACAACCCTAAATAATTACTATATTTCAGGAAGTGTAATCAACAAGAACAGTAAAATCAGTAGTCATAAACTCTGATCATATCACTTCGTTGACTATAAACGTTCTTCACAGTGTTATTTAGTACTGGTATTACATTGAAGCAGGTGTACTAACTCATTCTACCTCCTGTTGGTGTACTGTGTTACATTGATTGACGCCGTGTGTTACGTTTAATCTTGTCTCATATCCTGTAACGTTTGTCAGCCTCTTATGACAGATGTACTACAACGTGATGTGTGTGTGTGTTACTCTCTCTCTCTCTCTCTCTCTCTCTCTCTCTCTCTCTCTCTCTCTCTCTCTCTCTCTCTCTCTCTCTCTCTCTCTCTCTCACCTCAGGAAACAGATGATGGTGTGTGAGGGTATCAGCATCCTCTGGGTCACGCTTGGCCTGCCTCTACACTGCTGGGTGGGGCGGGTTGAGGTAGGGCGGGGCAGGGTAAAGCGGGGAGAGGCAGGGCGGGGAGGGGTGGGAGGGGGGACGGGGCGAGGTAGGGCTATCAAGAGATATTTACAAGTATTATACGAGTATTTACAACCTTGACACACTGACGTCATCTCCCTTTCACGAATCACAGACGATATAAAAAGAAAAATGTTTTCGTCTTTAACGTAAACACAATAATATTTCCAGCTCAAAAACCTTCGTGATTAATTATATTGGTAATCTGTTCTCATCCTCACATAACTGAGCACTTTCTCCACACGTTAACACTAGGTCTGTAAACACGTCACGTCACCTCTTTAAGTATCTTGTTGTTACCACACTTTTAAGTCCTCTGAGGGTTAAGCCATTGGTATTAAAGGGTTAAATCATAGTTCTCGAGAGGTGAATCCATCATCTTTCAAAGATTTAATCCGCACTCCTCAAACGGTTAAATTATAATCCTCAAAAGGTTAAACTATTGGTCTTAAAGGGTTAAAACCTAGTCTTCAAAAGGTTAAAACATATTATTCAAAGGTATAAGCTACAATCACTAAGGGCTGAACCATGTCACAAAGGGTTACACTATAGTCCTCAAAGGGATAATCCATATTACTCAAAGGGTTAAACCACTAATCTTAAAGGGTTAAATCATCGATGTTAAAAGGGTTGAATCATCAATCTTTTAAAGGGTTAAACCATCAACTCTCAAGAGGTCAAGGCTGGTAAGAGTGACCTATGTTGTATGAAGGGTGTTTGGATCTCTCATGAGGGGGTGTGGTGTTTGGATCTCTCATGAGGGGGTGTGGTGTTTGGATCTCTCATGAGGGGGTGTGGTGTTTGGTGACAACGCTGAATGTTTTACTTGTGTGTCGGGTTGTGTGTGTGTGGGAGTGAGGGTGAGTGTGTGGGGGTGTAGGGGGGGGGATGAATGTGGGGGATGCAAGTGTGTGGGGTGTAAGTGTGGTGGTGTTTTACGGGTAGGGGGGGGGATGAATGTGGGGGATGCAAGTGTGTGGGGTGTAAGTGTGGTGGTGTTTTACGGGTGGTGGTGGCATAATTTACGGTAGGCGGGTAATAACTTGCGCAGCGATATATTGTAGGAATTCATGGCACAATTTATGGTACAATTTCATGGTTCGGCGGTGGTCCGGTAAACGCTCTAAGTGCTACCATTCTGTTCACGTCTCGCTCTGCTGGTGGGGGGAGGGGGGAGTGATGGCAGGGTGAGAAGAGGGGTGATGGTAGGGAGAGAACAAGGGGAGGAAGGGGGTGATGGTAGGGAGAGAAGAGGGGGAGGGAGGAGTGATGGTAGGGAGAGAAGGGGGAAGTAAAGTCTGGGGGGGGTCGGGTTAGAAAGAATGAGATCAGGGGGAGGGAGGCAGGTACAGTATATTAGGAGAGATGTCTACACCAACCACTCACCTGTACAGAGACCAATATCTCATATATACACCAGGAAGAACCCAAGTATGACGTGGTTATAAGAGAATTTTATATTATAGTTTATACCAATAAACACGTATTTCCAAGTATATCTATAGCGTATATCTTTCAGCTGAGAGGCACTATAGCGTATTTTCCTTTACCAGCCATGTTGCTGTTGTTGTTGACATCTCTTTAGAAGTATTAGCCGTCTGGAGTAAACAGTATGTGGCTCCATTCACCTCTCCCCGCCCCGCCTCGCCTCGCCTTCCCACCACATTAGCTCACGTCACATGAATGGATAACCTCAAGGAGTGACAAAACATGACCCTCGCCACACAAAGATCTGTTTTCTTGGTGTTGTGGTGGAGGAGGGGGTGTGTGTGGCGTGGCTTGTTATATATCCTTCAATACAAGTTACCAGATGCTTATTATGCACACAGGTAATATATATGTAGGTGGTTTCTTATCCTAACTGGAGGTGTAGTTTCGAACGCCAGCTTGTTTGTGATTTGCGTTCGTAATGTAGCCAAAGTGGTTCTTATTCGATGCGTTTGGATATTTATAGTAAAGCGATCAGTAATGTAAGAGCTCTGTGGTCTGGTTAGGAGGTTAGGTTAGGTTTAGGAGTTAATGATACACATATTTGTATTATATGTTATTAAAGACTTGAATAAAATATATAGGATTTTACTGTCTATATTATACTTAAAATATTAAAATTATATTCCCAATTATTATTAAACTTTAGAAGAAATATAATTTAAATTCAATAGAAAAAACAAACTAAATTATGACTAAGTTATAGTTAACATTTGATCCTTTTACTAATAATTACAATTATCTCCGAGGACTATATTTAATTTGTTGTGTGGTTTCCTTCTCGACTTCTCGTGCACCATTCTCAACTAACTTCGTGCACTGTCTCTGGAATTGGTGCACCATCTCACTGATTTTGTGCACTGCCTGTGAACTTGCTGCACCATTCTCACTGACTTGGTGCACTGTCTCTGGATTTGATGCACCATTCTCACTGACTTGGTGTTAGCGATTGACCAGAAGGAGGCCGACTGCTAACAGGCTGCCGGCGGCCCAGTGGAGGGAGGTGATAGAGGCGGCATTACACGTGTTGAAGCGATTGTAGTTGACCTCAGTAATGGAGCACCAGTGTAGCAGATGACAATTAGTGGTGCACACTGACGGGGACTCGAGACTCACCGTGTTGGCCTTGTAATACTTGTTGAACAGCGTCGAGTTTTTCTGGAGGAGAGATACAGGGGTTAGGTAATATACCTCACCACAACACCTGTGCTACGACAACACCTGCGACACGACAACATTTGCGACACGACAACACCTGCGACACGACAACACCTGCGCCACGACAACACCTGCGACACGACAACACCTGCGCCACGACAACATTTGCGACACGACAACACCTGCGACACGACAACACCTGCGCCACGACAACACCTGCGACACGACAACACCTGCGCCACGATAACATTTGCGCTCCAAGAACGCCTGCACCACAACAACACAATACAACACTAATACAACAGCATCAATACAACATCAATACAACAACAATATTTACCTTTTCGACTTGTGATATTTAACATGTATTGAGACACTGAGTATAAAGTGTAACTCACGCCGAGAAACATGACCCACTCACCTGGTGTTGATGACTCACCTAGTGACTCACTTGATGACTCACCTAGTGTTGATGACTCACCTAGTGACTCACTTGATGACTCACCTAGTGTTGATGACACACCTAGTGACTCGCTTGATGACTCAATGGTGTTGATGATTCACCTGATGTTGATGATTCCCATGGTGACTCACCTTAAGCTTCATGACTCACCTTAAGCTTAATGACTCACCTTAAGCTTAATAACTCACCTTAAGCTTAATGACTCACCTTCATATTCTTAGCGAGGTTGTAGAGGGACTCGGGGTTGATGGAGGTGAGGTTGTACTCAGAGGTGAAGTTGTACTCGAACTTAAAGTCTGCCTTTCCGTCCTTGTTAGCCTGAGCCAGATCCAAGTAATAGGTCGACACCTCCTTCACCTGCAGGAGACGTGAGGGGAGTGACTTGTAGAGTAGGTGAGGGGAGAGGGGAGGGGAGGAGAGGAGTGGAGAGGGAGGTCAGGGGAGTATATACATCTGTAAGAGGGCAAGTGAGGTGGAGAGGGTGAGGGAAGAGAAGAGGGGAGAGAAGAGGGGAAAGAAGAGAGGTACTTTTCTGGACGAGGGGAGAAGTACCATGACAACAGGCTTGGTGAGACTGAAATATCTGTTGATTACGAGGAGATACTGGGTCTGTTACTGGGTCTGGTACTGGGTCTAGTGCTGGATCTGGTACTGGGTCTGGTACTGGGTCTGAGTACTAGGTCTGGTACTGGGTCTGGTACTGGGTCAAGGTACTAGGTCTGAGTACTGGAGTCTCTGTGCTGGAGTCTGGTACTAGGTCTGGTACTGGGTCTGGTACTGGGTCTGGTACTAGGTCAGTACTAGGTCTGGTACTGGGTCTGGTACTGGGTCGTACTGTGTCTGGTACTGGGTCTGGTACTGGGTCTGGTACTAGGTCTGGTGGGTCTGGTACTGGGTCTGGAACTAGGTCTTTTACCGGATCTCTCAACGGTATAAGGGACTTCACAATTACTGGGGATTTTAGAACTACCGGGGACTTACCTTACCGGTGACCGTGTCGTAAGAGATGAGCCGGATACCGGGATTGTTGGCACCGGTTTCCTTAGAGAGTGTAGAGCGCCAGGGTGTGACTCCAGGCGCGATCAGCTGGTAAGAAACGGGGATGCCTGGATCGTGGTCCTGCTGGTTCTTGAAAAACAACCTGGAAATAGTCATAGATCAGACAACAACAACAACAAAAACAACAATAACAACAAATAAACGTCTTGAATATGGAACAAGACGATTACCTAATGCATCTTCACTATTATATTCACCCTCATGAAGGCTCACACACCTGTTGGGTCACCTGAGGACCTACCTGAAGGAGTCGGTGTGGTGGTGAGCGAAGAATTGAGCCTCGATAACCTCGGCATGATTCTGAACCATCTGTGGGTGGTAGGAACGTGGTTAGTTATGGTGGAGGGTAAGACTGAGACGTGGTTAGTTATGGTGGAGGGTAAGACTGAGACGTGGTTAGTTATGGTGGAGGGTAAGACTGAGACGTGGTTAGTTATGGAGATGCAAGACTGAGACGTGGTTGAGATTATGGTGGAGGGTAAGACTGAGACGTGGTTAGTTATGGTGGAGGTAAAGACTATATGAGACAGTAGTTAGTTATGGTGGAGGTAAGACTATGTGAGACGTGGTTAGTTATGGTGGAGGTAAGACTATGTGAGACGTGGTTGGATTATATGGTGGAGGTAGACTGGGTAGTGGTTAGTTATGGTGGAGGTAAGACTATGTGAGACGTGGTTAGTTATGGTGGAAATTTGGAGACGTGGTTAGTTATGGTGGAGGTAAAGACTGAGACGTGGTTAGTTATGGTAGAGGTAAGACTATGTGAGACGTGGTTATGGTTATGGTGGAGGGTAAGACTGAGACGTGGGTTAGGTTATGAGGTGGAGGGTACAGACTGAGACGTGGTTAGTTATGGTGGAGGGTAAGACTGAGACGTGGTTAGTTATGGTGGAGGGTAAGACTGAGACGTGGTTAGTTATGGTGGAGGGTAAGACTGAGACGTGCTTAGTTATGGTAGAGGTAAGACTATGTGAGGCGTGGTTAGTTATGGTGGAGGTAAGACTGAGACGTGGTTAGTTATGGTGGAGGGTAAGACTGAGACGTGGTTAATGATGGTGGAGGGTAAGACTATGTGAAGAACACGTACCTTGATGAACTGGTCGTTGTAGCGGGTTTGGTACCAGTGGAAACCCTCTTTCTTCTGTTGGTACCTCTCGAACGTACCGGGAGGGATGTGGCCCATGAGGTACACCTGAAAAATAGTGCTACAGTGTTTGTTTCTGTAAGTTACAGTATGGTACACGATTCTGTTAAGGAGGAGGAGGTTAGTTATACGGATTACCTATATATTTACAGTGAAACCTCCATATAGCGGATTCCTCTCTCCTTATAGTCCGGTAGATGGAGGTTTCACATATAACGGACCTTCGATATAACGGACTTTCCTCTCCATATAATCCGTTTTTAAGGATTTGTATTTACTCTTAACAACCTGTATAATCTCAGAGCCGTGCCATTATAAACAAGGGTATATAACGTAATGCTATTTCCCTTACGACACAAAATGACCCTTACTTCATCCCTCCAAAAGATCGCTATTAAGTTGCTTCTACGTGTTACTTGGTGTAATTATTTAGGGTTAAGCCATGACTCGTGTTAAGTTGGTAATGCAGTCTATTCGAATTAGATTTAATTTAGGCACAATAGTTAATTTCACCTGAAAATTAATCACCTTAACTCTAATCTAACCTAAACTAATCTAACCCATATTAACCTAACCTAACCTAACCTAATCTAAGACCTGTCATCCTCTAACAGTGTATAGTAAGTATCTGTCCCATGAACTCAACCCTGAACTATACAAAATCGACTGCAGTATTGACTTACTCTACGGCGTCTCTTGGCCAAGATAGTAAGGATATTGTTAGCCCAGGCGAACTGTTGTCCAGGATCTTGGCCATTAGGGTCGGTGTCCGGCAGTTTGGCGGTGTTAGTGTTGCTCTTGTACCAGGTGAGTGTGTTCAAGCCGATGATGGTCACGTTGGTGCCTGGTACGTCCGTCCAATAGCGCCCATCTGTACCGTGATGATGTACACAACTTAACATAAGACTTAACATAAGACTTAACATAAAACTTAACATAAAACACACAGCACACCTCTCAGCCAGCACATCTCTCAGCCAGCACACCTCTCAGCCAGCACACCTCTCAGCCAGCACACCTCTCAGCCAGCACACCTCTCAGCCAGCACACCTCTCAGCCAGCACACCTCTCAGCCAGCACACCTCTCAGCCAGCACACCTCTCAGCCAGCACACCTCTCAGCCAGCACATCTCTCACCTGACGTATCTCTCACCTGAATGTGTGTTTTAAGTGGTTGTATCTCTCACGTACCCTTTTGGAAGGACTCGTGAGCCTCGTCAGTAAGCCACTTCTTCCACAGCTTGGCCACCTCTCCCTGTAAGTCGCTCTCTCCTACCGGCACCTGTCAGGAAAGCATGAAGGATGTCACAATAGGATCTGTGTGGAGGATGAGGGAATGTCATAAAGGATCTGGGACTTTCTTGGAGGATGTGGGACTTTCTTGGAGGATGTGGGACTTTCTTGGGGTTAGTAGTCGTGGTTACCTTAATGACTCACCTGGTTCTTGGGGTTAGTAGTTGTGGTTACCTTAATGACTCACCTGGTTCTTGGGGTTAGTAGTCGTGGTTACCTTAATGACTCACCTGGTTCTTGGGGTAGTAGTCGTGGTTACTTTAATGACTCACCTGGTTCTTGGGGTAGTAGTCGTGGTTACCTTAATGACTCACCTGTTTCTTGGGGTTAGTAGTCGTGGTTACCTTAATGACTCACCTGTTTCTTGAGGTTAGTAGTCGTGGTTACCATAATGACTCACCTGGTTTTTGGGGTAGTAGTCGTGGTTACCAAGTACAGGGAAGAAGGTAGTATTGGGGAAACTCCTGTTGAGTTTGTCAGTCAGTTCATGGATAATGTTCACTACTTTGGTCGTGGTAAAGTATTTGTCTGCCACGTGAGCTGTGTCATCCCTGGAGATGGTAGAGTAGGTTTATATGATAAGTCCTACATACACACACACATCCCCATATAAATAGATCAACAAACACACATCTTTATAAAACTTAACTAGTGAGTCGTATATACTGAAGGCATTTTGAACAGAATAAAAAACAAGATGGCCGACCCGCCTTTATCCCATAATGCATTGCGGTAAACAAACACTTACCCGGTTCTCCACACACACACTTACCCGGTCCAGCACACACACACTTACCCGGTCCAGCACACACACTCACCCGGTCCAGAGGATAAAGTCAGGTTTGGGTTGGATCTTGACCATGGCTTGTATGGCTGCCGTGACCAGTTCCAAGGGTGTGTCACAGCCGTAGTCCCCAAACTTACCGGGAGAGGTGTTGTCCACCCTCAACCAAATCAACCAGTTATTGAATTTAACTATGAATTAACTTAGGCGGTAATTACAATTGGTTTATTATTAGTTAAATCACGTGATCCATTTACCAGGAGGTTTATAATATAGTTGGTTTAATGTTTTAATTATTAGCTAGAGGAATAGACAAAAATATATGATTGGATAAGGTAAATTGACATGAACGGCAGGATAGAAGAGAGTGTAGTTCAGGATAGAATGGAACAGTAGGATAAGGGAAGTTGTCTTGGATAGTAAGAAATGCAGGATGGGAGGAAGTAGCCTCGGATAGTAAGAACGGCAGGATAGAAGAAAGTAGCCTAGGATAGTAAGAACGACAGGATGGAAGAATGTATAGCCTTGGATAGTAAGAACAGCAGGATAGAAGAAAGTAGCAAGGAAGAGAGGGCTAGACGACAGTGCCATACCTGTGGTCCCAACACATGTTTTGACTGTCACCTGTTGTAGTGTAGTTGACGTCATAGTGGAAATCTGTCACGTGCCAGAACGTTCCTGAGGGAGGAGACATATGGCTCAGGGGGTGAAAATGTATGTATGTATGTATGTATGTATGTATGTATGTATGTATGTATGTATGAATGTATGTATTGTTACGACCGTGTCGTATTTTTCTATTTTTTTTATATAACATGCTTCCATGTTCCATATTATTCCTGTAATGATGTGTTATATTTACTATTACATAATCTAGTCACCTTAACCCTGTGCTGTTAAGGTTTTAACTGTTATTATTTGTTCAAACCCATTTTGCATTGTAACAAGCATTCTTTGTTCTCTAACGACCATCTGCATCGTTAAACGACCCACCGGCGGGTCGCGTGGCGGGTGCCGACCGTATATATAGGACCCACCAGCAGACGGAGTTAGTTCAATAATCTTGTCATACAGTTCACATCATTTGAGTGCCACTCGTCACCTGTTACTTGTACTTAATTTATTTGTGTTGTTCCTGTCGCCACCAATGTGGTATATCTGTGTGAGTACCTATTTATGTCTCTATTTATGTCCATCAGTATTTGCTTAGTTACATTTAAGTAATTCAGTGTTGTTTCACGTTAGTTAATTTCAGTGTTCGTTTTTATATGTTTATGCAGTGTTAACGTAATCCAATGCTTTATTTTTATTCTTTTGATGTTTCGATGTTTTGTATAATTTGTGTCTTAAGTTTCGATGGTGAATCAATTTGTTGTGACAGCCTACGAGGCTCTTTATTGTGTTAATATTTAATTAATTAAGTTCTTAAAGGTTTACTTTATTTATTTTTATTCCCTTTTAATTTACTAAACATTTTTGTTTGGTTACGCCTAGAACCTGGATATTTAAGTAAATTAAGAGACGGAGTAACAGTATGTATGTATATCCACACCAACTATTTATTTATCAGTCTTATTCTTTGTCTTTATATATACCGTTCACACACACACACACAGTCGCTATATACTCACCAATCCTGGCTTGTGTGTGGTACGGGCAGGTCACCAACACCACCAAGATGATCCCCCACAGAGCCTTCTGCAACGTCACCATCGGACCACTGTAGGTCTTGCCTGGTGAAGGAAGGTACAGTGTTAATGTGGACTGGTGACATGTTAAGCGAGAGCTCCATATAACGGACTTATCTCATATTTAACGGACCCCTCGATATAATGGAGGTTTTATATTTAATGGACCCTCGATATAACGGATTTTCCTTTTCATATAATCCGCTAAATAGAGGTTTCACCGTAATGTACATCAGTGATGAGCAGTAATGCTAGCACGGGCAATAAGCATCGTCTGGCGGATACCTCTTTTTCAGTCTAGTGCTTGAAGTGGCGATCTGTTGGTGAGGTCTGCTGTCTTAGTGACCTCATGATGGTGGTAGTGGTGGTGGTGATGATGGTGGTGTTGATGGTGGTGTTGATGATGATGGTGGTGGTGATGATAATGGTGGTGGTGGTGGTGATAATGGTGGTGGTGATGATGATGGTGGTGATGGTGGTGATGATGATGGTGGTGGTGATGGTGGTGGTGATGGTGATGGTGGTGATGATGATGTGATGATGTGTGGTGTTGATGATGATGGTGGTGTTGATGGTATGATGATGATGGTGGTGTGATGGTGGTGGTGATGATAATAATGATGGTGGTGGTGATGGTGGTGATGATGATGATGGTGGTGGTGATGATGATGATGATGGTGGTGGTGGTGATGGTGGTGGTGATGATGATGATGGTGGTGATGATGATGATGGTGGTGATGATGATGGTGATGGTAGTGATGGTGGTGATAGTGATGGTGGTAGTGATGGTGGTGATAGTGATGATGGTGGTGATAGTTATAAGGATAGACAGTGAGAAATATTCAATTAAATAATCTCTTCTCGTTCTGACCCAACACACACACACACACACACACGAGGGTCTAGGTCACAGGGGTCAACAGCCATTATACAGTATTTGGCTACAATATAAACAAGAAATCAGTAATCTGCCTCAGATGTCAGTGTTATTTTGCAATATATATTAAAATCAGAAAAAAAGTAATTGGGGATTAATAAATACACCGTAGAACGTAACCATATATTCTGATAAGTACTAGTAATCAGAGTTCCCAAGTGATCCGCGAATTGCCAGTAATACCCTTTGACCTGCGCGGATATGCCTAGAACCCGCAAATACTGAAATGTGCATCCAACTGTGCGTGAGATTGTTTTATCATACTTGTATTGCTGTTATTATGACGTGATGGACAAGTAAGTTTATAAGTTTTCGTGTTAATTTAAAAGATTATTAGTATCTTGTTAGTTGAAGAGTACAATTGTTGGTAAAAGCTAAGGAGAGTGATTTAATTACGTTTGGTTGGTTTCAGTCACCATCGTCGTAGCCCCACAAACTGTTGCCGTCTCGTAAGAACACTTATAAAGTCTTACTGTAGGTTCATTATTTAATACTCTCACCTGATAAACATTTATACTTTACAACAAACACCTCCTTCAGATCCTGCCAGTATATAACGTGGTGTAACTGGCGACTTTCTCCTTAACCTTTACGAAAATATTTTATAATAATAAAGCGAGATGGAAGATTAATCTGATTATTTTTGTTCCAGGTGGGTGAAAGTTATCAGCTCCTGGAGGAACACGCATCACACTTCAGGTATGTCCAAGTCAGTTTTATCTATCAGTTATCATTGTTATTGTGCTTGTGTTGCGTCTCCGTTAAGTCGCCGTTACCTCCCGTGATGAAGATCAGGATCACGTTTGTTGTATAAAGTCTCGGGAAATTTTCTTCATCCAGCGATTTTCTAGATAATGACTTTCGTATATCATTAACTCAATCAATTTTCGCAACTTTGAATTATTTATGTCATTATTACATGAACTTTTAAGTCATTTTCCATCCCGTCATCATACATCTTATTAGAACTGTCATGTTGTCAAGTGTTTCTTGTGATTATCAAAGATCGGGACTGAATCTGGCGAGGAGGACGTCTCATAGTTATCTGGTTCTTTTAAAACATCCCTCCAGTTTGTTATGGTCTTCCTCTCTGATGCGCTGGTAGTTATTTGAAGGAAACACAGTATTCTTACGTAACCCAACCGACCCCAACCGACCCCAACCCAACCTTGAACATTAGAAGTAGGACCCCTAAGTGCGTGTTATAAGTTGAAATCAATATCCTTATGTCTGACTGACTCACAATACAAATTAGTCTATTAAGGGAATTGGAACCTCTCTCTCTCGCCTCACCCTTCACCATCTTTACAGTGTCATGATAACATTAAGTACTTACAGAGATATAGTGAGTAAAGGCTGGTGAACGACGTAACGTACAGAGTAACTCGACAACTCAGAGACGACTGTTGGTGGTGGGGATGGTGTTGGGGATGGTGGCGGTGGGGATGGTAGTGGTGGGGATGGTGGTGGTGTGGAAGAATGTCTTACGTCATGCTGGAGAAGCTCACTCAAGGTCACCCAGGTGTTGAGGGTGGTGTGAGGTGTTCTGAGAGGTAACGAGACAGCTGGTAACGAATCGGGTAACGAAACAGGTAATAACGAGACTTTTAATAACGACACAGGTGATAACGAAGTAGTTGGGTAGTCATATAACAACTAGTGAGTGATAGAGAATTAGATGATAACGGAGGAGTATCATACACAGCATGTGTGTGTGTGTGTGTGTGTGGTGTGTGTGTGTGTGGAAGCAGCAACAAGTTCCAAATAAACAGCCAGGTATGACGTCATCACTACATGTAAACAAACAAGGAATATTGAGTCGACGATCACCACCAAACAGTCAACAACAAAAACACAATAACAGCTTCTAACCTAACCTAACCTGACCTCCTTTCTTCTCATCCTTCCTCCTTCCCTTCCTACCTCTCTTACGTCTTTCCTCCTCCTTTCTTTTCTTTCTTTCCTCCACCTCCCCTTCACCACTGCCTCATATTCTTTTCCCTCACTCCCTCCTCTCCTCACTCCTGCCCTCACTTCTTCCCTCACCACCACACCACACCACCACCACACACACACCAACCAAAGCCCAGCCAAAAGTTACGCTCCAGTGTTATATTTTACTACAGTGATTTACCTTACGAGGCTGAGGCAGTATTTTACATAAGCACAATAAGCTGAAGCAACGTCAGTAACCGTAAATATTAATGCAAAGCTGTATGTATATGTTACCGTGATGGACCGTCCGTAAAGCTGTATGTATATGTTACCGTAATGGACCGTCCGTAAAGCTGTATGTATATGTTACCGTGATGGACCGTCCGTAAAGCTGTATGTATGTTACCGTGATGGACAGTCCGTAAAGCTGTATGTATATGTTACCGTGATGGACCGTCCGTAAAGCTGTATGTATATGTTACCGTGATGGACCGTCCGTAATGTTACCGTGATGGACCGTCCGTAAAGCTGTATATGTTACCGTGATGGACCGTCCGTAAAGCTGCATGTATATTTTACCGTGATGGACAGTCCGTAAAGCTGTATATGTTACCGTGATGGACCGTCCGTAAAGCTGTATATGTTACCGTGATGGACCGTCCGTAGAGATTCTGTTATGTTTCACTGATATAATATCCAGCAAAGCTCCTCACCCATACACTCTACGCTCTTCTTATTTACTGGGGATTAATTTCTCTCATTAGTTTTGGTTTTAGATGAATTTATATATATCTTTCTTTCTTTCTTTCTTTCTTTCTTTCTTTTTTCTTTCTTTGTCAATAAATCATAGAAGAGAAATATATTTTTTTTCCTAGAGAGATATTTATTTTCTTTCCCAGGAAGGAGAGAGACACAGTGGTATTTGTTTTCTTTTTATGGGTTTAATTCATGATTTTTTTTATCACTTGATCATCCTAGAGTAAAAAATTAGCGGGAGGAGGAGGAGAGGGAGAAGATGGAGAAAAGGGGAGGGGGGGGCAGGAAGGAAGAAGGGGAAGGGGGTAAGGGGGGAAGAAGATGGTGAGATGAGGGTAGGGGGCAAAGGAAGGGGAGGAGGGCAGGGAGAGAGGTAAGGGGGAGGAGAAGGAAGTGGTTAGAAAGAGAAATAAGAGACAAGGAAGGGGAGGAGGAGGAGAAGGGGGGGCCTAGGAACATTGACTGACATATTGAGAGGAAAATCAAATAAGATACGAGAGATAGAGGTGAGAGATAGAGGTGAGAGATAGAGGTGAGAGATAAAGAGGTGATGTAGGATTATTGTCATGGTCTTCCTAGAGTCTTCAACGAGAGTGTAACTAGAGCTTGACCCGGAGATAATGCGTCAGTGTCTTATCATCACTAAAGGCTCATGTTCTGGTACAACTGACCCCCAGGGTGTTGTGTACGTGTGAGGAAATACTGCAGCAGATCATGACTAGAAAAGTACAGTATTACTTCTTGTACTTCGAGTTACAGCAAGTCACAAGGTACAGCAAGGTACAAAACTCACACACTTGTAGACTGGCGGTACAGCATCATCATCATCATCATACGATACAGCAGAAACTACATAAAAATGCATTAGAGTTACAATAGTAGTGATCTGGGAATACAGCACTGCCACACTATACCGCAAAATACAATACAGACAACATCAAGATACAGTAAAATACAAAAAAATGGTGTCTGGATTACAGCAATAAATAAGAAGAAAAAATTGGTGTTTAACAGACATGACGGCCCATTTGGTACAGTAAGCACAAAGAAAACTGTAGCCAAAACAATATATAAGGCATCATACTCAACGACCTCACTACATCAACACAGCAAAAAACACTCACACTACAGCATAAAACGGCAATTGTCGGAGATAACAGCGGGAGAACAGCCTCTTAGTAACGTGTGACTGGGTAGACTAACACACACAGGGAGGAGCTAAGAGTGGTGTTATCATATCTAGGCGCCCTGTGTGTGGGGTAGTAGGTCTTGTGATAATCAGTGTGTGATGTCTCGGTAAACACACACACTCTCTCTCTGATAGCCGAACGATAAACTAGTGGGGGGATGTCTTGTTTTATCGTATTGTTGGTGATAGAGAAAGAAGAGGAAAAAGAAGAAGTAGAAGAAATATTTGGGAAATTTAGGTAACTTTTAACCTTAGCTTCCGGAGGTGCCATAACTAGTGTTTTCGTGGGAGCCTTCTCCTCCTCCCTCTACCCCTCCTCCTCCTTCCTACCTTCCTCCTCCTCCACTATTTGGATTCTCATAAATATATAAGGTGAACATTTACCTTAACTAAAAGTAAAGACCTTGTTACAGACAAGTCCCAGTGGAGGTGGTGTTGGTGGTGCTGGTGTTGGTGGGACTGGTAGTGGTGGTGGTGGTGGTGGTAGTAGTAGTAGTGGTGGTGGTAGTGGTGGTAGATTTTAAATGTTTCAATGAGATCCGTCCCTATTGTGCCTTGTCTGAAGTGGTTTTAGTCCTAAGGCCCTTGGTCAAACAGGGAGGTACTACCGCCTCGGAAGATATTGGAAGCATAATGTGTTGTCTATGGTAGACCCTGCTGCCATATGTGACCAAGTCCCAGGTTGCTGATCTGACTTTCTGCCTCATTTACACACAATTGCAGGGTCTCAGTTGTTTCTCTTACTTTGGCCACACAACATACATGTATCGTTTCTCACTCTTGATCTTATTTTTGGATTTATTTATTATTATTATTATTATTATTATTACTATTATTATTATTAGTAGTAGCTGTTGTTGTAGTAGTAGTAATAATAATAATGGTGGTGGTGGTGATGATGATAGTAGTAATAATAGTAGTTTGCCTGTCTACCCAGCAATAATTGGGAACCTACAGTAGATGTTAATTGATTTGCGGATCGTGTTCCGGAGAAATTGTTATCCAGTGCAGTTAGCGAATTGTCCGGTCGTCTCGTTAACTCAGGTGTAGTTGTTGCGTTGGCGACAGCTTCTACACCTTAAACAAATTCATGCCTAGGTGGCCCTTGGGCCGGCCAACCTCCAACACGAGGGGCAACCATTAGTCGTAATGGTGGTGATGATGGCAGTAATATTACAGTAGTAGTAGTAGTAGTAAAGACTAAGGTACCGTAGTGTCCCTTAATATGACCTGTGTGTGTGTGTGTGTGTGTGTGTGTCAAGGTGACTGTGACGCCCCCCTCACCACACACACTACAGGTCACGTGACAATATAACCAATCACAGCGCGATCCTGGAGACCTGGATGACCTCGTGGGAAGTTGATGACCCAATCCGAGGGAAGTGATAGTCCTTCGGGTGTATTGATTGGCCAATCCGAGAGAGGTGGTAGTCCTTAGGGGGATGTTGATTGGTCTAACTGGCGTCGCGTGGCAGCTAACAAGCCAACAGCAGTGATAATGACTTTAATAACAGATAGTTAGTGGTGCATATCATCCTTCCCTACCAGTGTTGATTTATGGCGTCTGTGCTCATGGTGAACACACGCACACACACGCACACACACACACCGCCAAGTAATTATATAATTTTGTTATTGTTCTCTCTCTCTCTCTCTCTCTCTCTCTCTCTCTCTCTCTCTCTCTCTCTCTCTAAAGAAAGAAAGGAAGAAAGAAAACGACTGGAAGCTCCATGCTCTTTCTTTGATATAATTTGAGGGGTACTGAAACCATTTCTCGTTGGTGCACACTACTAATACTCGCTCAGAGAGGACAGACACACGTAGGGTACCACACACACACACGTCACTCGTCACCATACACGTTACCGGTCACCATACATGTCACTCGTCACCATACACGTCACTCGTCGCCATATATGTCACTCGTCACCATTCACGTCACTGGTTACCATACACGTCACTCGTCACCAAACACGTCATTCGTCACCATACACGTCGGTCGTCACCATATACATCACTCGTCACCATACACGTCACTCGTCACCATACAAAACGAATGGAATGACTTTTTAACCGCGTTTCGAAAAAAAGAAAATACAGCGTAAGTTAAGAATTTATATAATATATCGATGGTGATCTATCGTGTAGGTGTGTGTGTGTGTGTGTGTGTGTGTGTGTCTCAACTAAGGCTGTCTGTGTCCAAAAAATTACAGATATTTGTAGCAGATGTATTTCGGCCCCACACAGCAGGGTATAGGAGCTAAACTTGACCATGTGCTCTCTCTCTCTCTCTCTCTCTCTCTCTCTCTCTAGGGTTACATTGCTACACCGTCTTACACTACAGAAGACTCTCAGCTCTATACAGTAGACGGATTATTTACCTCTGTCTTCCTACCACCGTTAAATGATATACTTAAATGTTTTGTCATGTTAGTAGTTACGGGGAAGATTTGACGTTTGAGAGTACTGTACGACTCTCGGGTCCTGCTGAGTGTCATAACCACATTTCACAGTACACATTGACGTTGTACTGGTACTGGGAGGCCGCGTTCCGTGAAACACTTAAACTGAGATTAAGCTAAACTCCGCCAATGTCCACGGGTATGAAGTGTCTCTTAATGGCGCATTCGTGTTGTAATTGACGCCATCGTTTACACCAACACACTCTTTCATGGGGGTAGAAATAGCATGGATGAGATTTTATTGTGGTGAGGTACTCCGTCACTTGGGCTGGGCGGAAGTAACGCACTAAAGTTATCACCAGTAACTAACTCACTCGTATATGACCTTAAGATCTCTGAGACTGTTGTACTTGCCAGGGGAAGGAGGGAGGACGTCACTACTCACTATAAACATTAATGATTCTTTCACCTTCTTAGTGACCGAAACATTACCTCGAAAGTCCAGATTTTTTCGTATTTTTTTTACTCCAATATAATCAACAGTTATTTAAGTCATTTACAGATTAGCAAAGTATATAAAGTTTTAATGGTTTGTGTTAGGTGTTTTCTTCTTTATTGTGTTAATGAGGTAGGACTAACAGGTGTATTTTACTTACCAGGTGTAACAATTGACTTCATTACTCACTACAGTTCAGGTATAATGAAGATAAGAGATCGATGATAAGCCGCTTTACCTGAACTCGAAATAAATCAAGATGGAAATTTTCATAAACCAAGATGGAGTATTAACGTACAATTTGTTTTAAGATAAATTAAACTAATTTATTTCTTAATGCATTGCTATAAACTCCTCTATTGTAAGTGTCCATCTTAGTTAACAAAGACAACTTCCTCAACAGAGACCAACACCACACTTGTGCCCAGAAACACTCAGACGCTTCATGAGATTAAAAGTTCATCAGAAACACCAACTCTTTCTCCTCCTCCCCGCCCCGCCCCCTTCAACTACAGTCCCTGCCCCCCACCACTACCCTATCCACCCCCTTCCTCCCCCTACCGCTCCCCACCACCACCCCTGCTCCCCACCCTACCCGCTCCCACCCTACCCGCTCCCCGCCACACACTGGGTCAACACGGCTCTCGCCACTGACCGACTCGTCTATGCACCGCCCGGCCACGGATTACACTCCCAGCTGTAGAGGCCAGCTAAGTGACCAGGATTAAGGGACTGGTCGAGGGAGTTGAGCTTCAGGCAACTGAGGATTTGGGGGTAATCTTGGAGGATTTGGGCCCCGGCACAGATCGTTCACAGACCCCGACCAGGGCT
>NW_024738773.1:525000-555000 GCF_018991925.1 Homarus americanus | reverse complement strand
CGTGTTATAACTGATTCTCGTTTCATCTCGTATATTTCAGCTTCATCTTGGGTATTTCAAGTTTATCTTCATACTTCTTGACGTTAACTTCATTTAAAACGCATGACTTTCCAGACGTACAAGAGGTTATGTAATTCCTTCACTTTACACCACGATCTTAATAACAAAGTACTGTTCATTATAGGAGTATGTGCTATGTAAAATGACGAAGAAAGAAGAATGAAGAAAACGTAAGTAACCAGTGTATAGTCTTCAATCTTAGAGAGAAACATAAATATAAGAAAATACGAAGACAAAATTTTAATCTTTTATGGGGAGTTAGGTGCTCACAAGCCATCGTATCACTTCCAAATAAAAAAACCCCCCAGAAACACGAGTCATTATCCACTTTCTCTCCCTCCCGCTACACACACACACACACGCGCGCGCGAAAAAAATCCATTTCCGTTGCCAGCAAAAAAAAAAATCCCGAGTCTGCCACTTAAATAACCCAGAGGAACTGTTTTCCCGAAAAATCACAGTCAACAAATCACCAAAGGATCACAGATTAAACCTTCGCTCGAGATTAATAGTCCAGACACTGTGTGATTCTCTGCCCCGGGGAGTTTTAGTCCTTTGTGGCCCTGACCCCTGGCTGACGCTGGGTGGGGGGGTGGGGGAGGGGTAGAATGTGGTCTCTGGCTGACTATGAGGAGGAATTTATGGTTCCTGGATGACGCTGGGAGGAGTTTGTGGCCCCTGGGTGACACTGGGGGAGTTTGCGATTCTTGGCTGACGCTGACAGAGTTTGTAGCCTTGATTGGAGACTCCCGCTAACAAACTTGAGTCACACTGTTAAAGGTCTGCTCGTCCGTTACTTCCCCCAGGCTGGATAAAGAAGCGAACACTCAGTTACGGTGGTGTTAACTTTGTAATTTCGAGGTGTTTCGGCGTTCCATCCTTCAGTTGTTGTTCGTGTTGACCAATCAGGTGTTTCCTTCATTGTTAGTCAGAAAAAATAATTTAACACGTGACACCTGCTTCACCGGCCTCCTACACTAACAACAGCAAGTGGTAAACCGGTAGCAGCTTCGGTTACCTGTGAACATAGGTCAGACGGTTCACTCCAGGTGTGAGGGAAGGTGGCAACCACAGTTTAATGAAAGCAAGTCGCACGGGATGTTATGAGAGGCATCATGTCATCTAAGGTAACAACAGAAGTGAGGGGTCACGTCTCTAGAGGTCTTCAGCCCGCAGGTGGGTGGAGGTTCGCTGTCGACCTTGTGATGTCATGCGCGAGCTGGGTCATGTGTGGGCAGACCTCCTCTTCTATCAACATTGATAAGGGATGGGTCAGGTCATGTGAGGTCACACGAAAATGAGAAGACGATTCAAATGAGCAACAGTTAAGGAACGATTCATATAAGGGGCATCAAACAGGAGTCAGAGAACGTGAGACCAGGTCACACGAGGGGTCGCGGACACCTCGGCCACGAACAACAACTTGGGCAACACACCCTCACTATATTCTCTTTGGCAGGAAACAGAATCTGCAGGTTGTTTTCTTCTTTGTCGTCGTCGTCGTCGTCGTCTCAAAGGTTACACAGTTTTCTCCATCAGTGAAGAAAATCCTCCAGTCTAAACACCTTCATCCAGTCACAGTCAAGACAAATAGATAATCTCAGCCAATCACCTTCGAAGCAGGAAAGCAGTCAAATATCCTTAACCAATCACTTACAAGAAAGAGAGTAACAGGATATCCTCAGCCTATAAGATGCGAAAAATTTTAAGAAAACTTCTCCACAGAGCCCCTGGAGCTCACCGCCCTCCTGTGCTCTGTAAACAAGGACCACCACATGTAGAAAATGTAAACATATTCTTGTTACGCCTGCAGCCATCCTGTACCCACCGACCCACATCACAAGTTTTGAAGAACCTGAATCTGTGCCGTGGGAGCTGAGATGTGAAATGTTTTATACTACTGCAACGTTCAGAAACTTTTGAGTCAGGTTAAATAAATGAAGAAAATATTTCACTGTGTAGTTGCCATTATTAAACTCTCTACACGTCATAATTACGTCATATGGTGGGAAGTCTTAGGCCGCTGTTGATAATAAAATAAACATCATGTATTTGTATGTTGTTCTGAGGTACATTTACAGTCAGGGATGCAGTGGGTGAGTGGATGCAACGCTCTCCTCCTGTCCTAAGGAACACTAGTTCTTGCCCGGGTCACTCTAGCTTCCTCTAGCTGTGAATGAACACCTAACCTAACCCACGGAAGTCGTTGAACTAATCTCACCACAACCACTACTAGTGTACCACCTGCACCACAACCACCACCACCACCACAACCACCACGACTACAATATCCTGACCAAGATATAGTGAAGAATCCTCCATTCATCATCCTTCACTCTATGCCATCAACGCCTCCAGGATACTCAACCCTGACCCAACCTTTATCTCAATGTACATAAAACAACACAAGTTAAAGAAAGCCGATCAGGTTATCATTTCCTCAGAGTAATAAACAGCAGAAAAAAACTCGACGATCTTGAGCAATTTAAGGCGAAAAAAAAGTAAGGAAAGACAAGAAACTCTCAGAGGAAGTTCTCGAAACATGGAACGTGATTGAAAGTTTCTTTTACTGATCCTGTGACTTAGGGAAGGAGGGAACGTGATCCAGGGACATTATTAAACATTCTTGGTATCTCTGGCGGCGTTCTAAACGTGTGTAAGGATTCTCAAAGTCACGTAGGTTAAATCTATATCTTCTTTTAACCTGTTGTTGTGAGTGTCCGGTTAACATGGTGTCCAATATGGCGTGGACATTACACCGGACTCTACCTTAATTAGTTTGTGTTCTCTAAAATGATTATTGTTTGTATGACTGTTTTGTTTTACCATTTATCATTCTGTTTCCGTCTAGCCTTCTCCGCTTCTTCACTCCCTCTCGATACTCCCTCACCCACCCACTCCTTCACTCTCCCTCGCCCCATCACTCCCTCACCCCCTCACTCCCTTACCCACCCTCCCTCACCTCCATCGCTCCCTCACCCCCTCCTCCCCTCACCCACCCTCCTCTCTCGCCCTCACACCTCTTCCCTCTCTCCCTCACCCCCTCACTCCCTCACCCACCCACTCCCTCACTCCCACAGCCTTTGACGCCTCGTTCACCTTTGTCGGAAAACGGTCTCCCTTAACTGGTCAAAGCGATTAATTAGCGACGACTGAAATAGAAAGGAATAAAGGCTGACCTGAGTTTGTTGGTGACCGGGGAAGAATAGACGAAATATAATGGTGAGTTGACGACATACTAACTGGCTTCTGTTTGGTGAGGCGGTGGACGAATTATTTGGTTGGTGATATAATTAGCGGTGG
Source organism: Homarus americanus (assembly GCF_018991925.1). NCBI lineage: Eukaryota > Metazoa > Arthropoda > Malacostraca > Decapoda > Nephropidae > Homarus > Homarus americanus. The sequence goes on along the minus strand of NW_024738773.1, from coordinate 551,637 downwards.
ATTGGACGCTAGGTTTTTTACATCAGCTATTATGACATTCGTGGATTCTATAGTTACCAGAGACAAACTTTACGTAGCGTCATGTCGTACGGATGAGTTGGACGAGTTCTTCCTCCTTCTTCCTCTTCCTCCCTTTCTCCTCTTCCTCCCTCTCTGTTCTTCCTCCCTTTCTCCTCTTCCTCCCTCTCTGTTCTTTCTCCTCTTCCTCCCTCTCTCCTTTTCCCCCCATCTCTCCTCCTCTACCTCCCTCTCTCCTCTTCCTCCACACCACCAGCCTCGACTTACCTCTATAAAAACAAAAATCTTACGTTAATATTTCAATACCTGGGACCAAGTGAAAGCTGATCACTGTCTCACTTCAACTACGACACAAAAAATGGCGGAAAGATTACATCAAGCCTGCACTCAGATTGTAACTAGACGCACCTTTCGTCTCCAATTACGGGATTAATTAACTCGAGAAACTGTGAAAATTAGGAATATGTTTTGGCCACCTGGAGATTACAGTCACACCTTCTTATTTCACCTTATATACTCCTAATGCTACCTGGAAGGGTTAGGTTAGGTTTGGTTAGCGCCTGGTTAGCGTTTGGTTAGGTTCCGTTATACGAGTACTAGGTTAGGTTAGGTTAGGTTAGGTTAGGTTAGGTTAGGTATCTGGTGTTGCTACATCTTCTTGTTATCTTATTAGCAAATTTACCTCATGAAAATAAATACATACCTTTTTTTACTTAAGATACACAGCAGCGGTAAAACTGAATTAGCTGGTGGTCGTTAGGTTAGGTTAGGTTAATTTGTCAGAAAGCGATTAATGTTTTTATTCCTGTTGGCTAAGTTAATCATCTTTGGTTAATACTACAATGTTAACGAGTTTTAACATGACCCTCGTTACCTATTGCTCCCATGACGTGTACTCACAACACCAATATGTATAGTAAAATTTTCCATATGACTTTCTAGCCATACACAAGCAAGTATTAAATGTATACACGTCTTAAGTGCTCATAGAAACACGGAGTTCCTAAATATCGGGGAAGACATCTTTGTGGGAATTACTGCTTTAATTATCTTTTGAGAGAGAGAGAGAGAGAGAGAGAGAGAGAGAGAGAGAGAGGCCGGGTAATGAAGGCACACTCTCACCGGCAATAGTCATTACTCCTCCCAGCTCTCAACACTTGCATTATACAGCTAATCTACAATGCATAATTTTGTTGTTTCTGCCACAGGGACTCCTTACAAGAGGTAACTCACAAAGTCTCTCTCGCTCTCTCTAGGGTTAAGTGAAGGCTGGGAGGTGGAGGTGGAGGTGGAGAAGGAGGTGGTGGGGGAGGTGGAGAAGGAGTTCGTGGTGGAGGAAGAGGATGAGAATGGGGATGAGAAGAAGGAAGAGGAGAAGAAGGGGAAGAAGAAGATGAGGAGGAAGAGGAAGAGGAGGGGGAGGTGGTGGAGAAGAAGGAAGTGACACACACACACACACACACATTATGAAGGCGGAAACCATAGACATCTAACATTTGAGACAACCTGAACACGGACAACAATTATTCCAGTAAACAAACAACAAACAAACATAACAGACTGGGGTAAGTGATTTATTATTCCTGTAAACAAACAAAACAGATAAATATAAAAAAACAAGAGAGAAGGAGCTGTGTGGAGCCCTGACCCTCTCCTCTACCGCCGGTCGCCTTGCGGACATAGGAGAGGAGCTTGTCGCTAAATATTCATGCAACGCTTATTTCTTGCTCCACGAAACTCCATGGGTATTCTTTCACAGTCGGAACAAGTAATATAAATGCAAAGCTTTCCTGTCACTCTTTCCGAAGTTGTTCTTGTGGTGAGTTTATTGTTGTGGGGTAGTTATACAGAGCGCCGCCAGTCTTGTTGTGGTGTGTGTGTGTGTGTGTGTGGTGCAGCTCCGTGTGTGTGTGTGTGTGTGTAGGGGTGGTTGCTGAGGACATGTGTGTGGGTGCTGGGGACGTGTGCGTGGGCGGGGGGTGCTGGGGACGTGTGTGTGTGTGTGGGGCTCCCTAGGACGTGGCTGTTTCATCTCTCAAAGGAACCATGCCATTGTAAATACAGTTTGAGTCTGACTTCCGTAAACTTCTGCAATTTTGACCCAGAAATAAATTACTTTCACCAGGACGAACAGCCATAAAGTTAAATGAAAAAAAGGAAAAGAAAAGTCTTATATTGGCTATAATATAAATATGTGAAAAGATTTGTTCTATTGAAAGTTTTTTTTCTAACAATTCAAAAGCGCAGTGGAGGACCGGACAGTGTGGATTAACCGAAGCTTCATCTTGTCATTGGCTGAAAGTATACAGAGCAAGATGATTAGGAGTAGGTTAGGTTAGGTTAGTATGGGCCAATAAGTTTCCTCTATCTTTACGTTCTCATGTAAGAGTGTGGAAGTGTGGGAGAGAATAAGGTTTGTTTCAGAAGTATACACTACCCAATACGGCTATAGGTCTTGCCTCTAAAAAATTAAACAAGTATTGACTGTTTTTTAGTAAAGTAATTCTGCTGGAAAATAAAATAAAATAATAACGATAATATATACAATATCAGAAGCCAATGGCGGGAAGACTTTACGGGGGACTATAACTGTCAGGATTACCGTAATAAATGTGAGATTGATACGGTAGTGTGCGGTTGAGGCGGTCACCAGGTGGGGGTCATCGTACCGCATGTTAATATTACCGTACCTCAACCGCGGCTGTTGTATGTCTTATGGCCTGATTTTCTTGACGTTTTATCACGATTATATAGACAAGAGAGCTATAGGGACCTGGTTATAGGGACCTGGCTATAGGGACCTGGCTATAGGGACCTGGCTATAGGGTGGTATATAGTGTTTGATAGGATAAAATCTTAATAATGAAGGTTAATAGTCTATATAAGGGAGCGTAAACGATATAAAACAGAGGTATAAGTCGTGTAATAATAATAGCGGCTGTGTCCAGAGGCTCCCGTGATGGAGACGACGAAGCTCTCATGACCGGTAGCGACACACACACACACACACACACACACACATGTAAGGTAGGTGTCTGGCCTTCACCCCAGGGTATGTAAATAGTGGAGGACAAAGTTAGTGTGTCAGTGGGAGAGAGGACGTGTGTGTCTTCTCCACTGACACAACTTCCCGCTATCTGCATCTCCGCCGCCAAAACAGGCCAGCCCCTTGTGTAGTCTCCAGGGATCCTACCACTGGTTTTGGCAGACTGTCACGGCCAGCCAGGGATGGTGGGGGTGGTGGTAGTGGGCGGCGATGGTGATGGTAGTGGGGCGGTGTTAGTGGAGGTGGTGGTAAGGGGCGGTGATGGTGGAGGTGGTGGTAAGGAGGTGGAAGTGGTGGTGGTAGTGGGGTGGTGATAGTGAAGGTGGTGGTAGTGGGGGCGATGGTGGAGGTGGTGTAAGGGGTGGCGATGGTGGAGGTGGTGGTAAGGGGCGGTGATGGTGGAGGTGGTGTAAGGGGCGGTGATGGTGGTGGTAGCTAAAACCATCACAGCCATGACCCTTGCGTCTCCCAGGTATAAGGTAATCCTAACACCTGGCTACCTGAGTATCGATAATTCCTTGCGCAATTACGTGTCTTAATTATTCTCCGCCTTAATTACTACATTACACTATGAGGCGTGACTAGAGAGAGACTGCTAAATACGCGTTTCACTGTTACTTAAGGCTGTTGAGTTGTGGGAAGGCCATTTCTTAGTCTGCCGAATGTTTATCCAGTCGTCTCACCTATCGCTGTCCCTATCCCCCCCCCCCTCAGCCCACCTCAAAGCAAATGATAAATTGCGTATTCGAGTACACACTCAGATGGTCATGAACGCACTCGAACACACACACGCACACACACGCACACACATCTCAAAGATACCGATGCACAAATATATATACAACACAATCACGTGGAGAGGCAGCCACTGGGGAGGAGAAATATAAAGGAAGGAATAATTCAAGTCTGAACCGCCGCCATGACAGCAGAGACTCGGGTAGCTGACGGTAAATAGGATTAAGGCTTAAGAAGGAGGGTATTAAGAGGTAGTGGATGCCGCGTCGATGCTCAAGCCTGTAGGAGGAGACATTGGCTGTGATCTTATTCCGGGACTGGTGCCTGGGGGCGGTCCGTAGCTTGGTGGGGAGGGGAGAAGAGAGAGAGAGAAGGAGAGGGTGAGGGGAGACTAGTGAGGGGAGAGTAGTGAGGGGAGACTAGTGAGGGGAGAGTAGTGAGGATAGTTCATAATGTTGTAAACCTCAGATGCTAAGACGTTCATATTCCCAAGTTCATAAGGGCATAAAGACACAAGATAGAAGAAAATAGAATAAAACAGAATAAAGAAAAGTAAGAAAAACGACGAATATATGACATAAGAAAGTAGATAAATGAGTAGCTCTATAAAACACGAGGACAACACAAACTAAATAAGGTAAACATCTGGTGATCTCTCTCTCTCTCTCTCTCCCCAGTCACAACAACGAACACAAAGCAAATTAGCAGTTTCATGAAATTCTCTTCCTCCTGCTCTTCCTCCTCCTCCTGCTCTTCCTCCTCCTCCTCCTCCTCCCAGTTATATATGACACGCTCAGCTGACTCCCTCATAACAACACAATATAATAGGTGTTGTGGAATCAATCAAAACATCCCGACCGAGGAAGTTCAAAACACACACACTTTTTACACACACACACACATACAACGTAGCAATATAAAAATTTCCCCCTCCCTCTCTTATCCTCTTTCAAGACGTAATGTAATATGTAAAGAAGAGCGTAAATCCATAGAGAGAGCCGGATACAGGAGAGAGCGGTACAGCACTGTCCGGTTGCCTGATCTTAAAGCAACTTCGGCCATTACTGTCGACGTATTTCAGCGTTCGAATATCTAGAGAAAGTTGCCGTGTATTCCGTGATGGAGGAGGAGGAAGACCCTGTGTGTGTGTGTGTGTGTGTGTGTGTGTGTGTGTGTGTCAATGTCAATACTGTCAATGTGTGTGTGTGTGTGTCTCTACAAAAGCCTAATGGAATAACCCAAGCAAAAAAATTATAGGTCCATATTTTTTATAGAAGAGCCCACATAGTGGTAGTAGTGAGCTGAAGGTTCACCACAATATATGGGACACACACACACGCACACACACACACACACACACACACACACACACACACACACCACACACACATATAAATATTCCCCCAGTCTGCCTTACCCTCAGATACCCTGATAAAACTTTGCCTCTCTGATTACAGCGACGCGTGTGAAGCAAGAGTATAGAACCAGCTGTAACTACACTACTCGACTCTAAATTACAGTTATTATATGTATCCACAGTAATACACCACAGTCCTATGTGTACATATAACTATACACAGACACATATAGGACGCATAATATAGTATATAAAAAAACCCACACAGATAGGTAATCAAGTTTGGTGAAAATAGAAAGTTTGTAGATGATTTACTATGTATACCTATAGAGGCATTACTATTATCGAGAAACAGAAGTTAGTGATATAACCTGAATGTATTATACTGTATATGTTATATCATCAAGTGGGAGCGGGTGGAAGCAGCGGTGAAAATATGTTAGGTTGAGATTAATGCCACAATATGTCATGCAGAGCAGCTCCTCCCGGGGTAATTGGTCTGACTGATGACGGAGGCTGTGTGACGTGGTGCTGAGACAGGCTGTGTGGCGTGGTGCTGTGAGAGGCTGTGTGATGTGGTGCTGTGAGAGGCTGTGTGACGTGGTGCTGTGAGAGGCTGTGTGACGTGGTGTTGTGAGAGGCTGTGTGGCGTGGTGCTGTGAGAGGCTGTGTGACGTGGTGCTGTGAGAGGCTGTGTGACGCGATAATTGCTGTGAGAGGGCTGTGTGACGTGGTGCTGTGAGGCTGTGTGGCGTGGTGCTGTGAGCTGTGTGATGGTGCTGTACGAGGCTGTGTAACGTGGTGTTGAGGAGAGAGGCTGTGTGACGTGGTGTTGTGAGAGTACAATGTGACGTGGTGATGTAGGGGGCTGTGTGATGTGGGTGCTGTGGGGAGGCTGTGTAACGTGGTGCTGTGAGCTGTGTAACGTGGTGTTGTGAGAGGCTGTGTGACGTGGTGTTGTGAGGGCGCTGTGTGACGTGTGGTGCTGTGAGGGCTGTGTGACGTGGTGCTGTGAGCTGTGTGGCGTGGTGATGTGAGAGGTGTGTGACGTGGTGCTGTGTGGCTGTGTGACGTGGTGCTGTGAGGGCTGTGTGACGTGTGTGGTGCTGTGAGAGGCTGCAGCCAATGATGTGGTGCTGTGAGAGGCTGGCTGTGTGATGTGGTGCTGTGAGGCTGTGTGTAACGTGGTGTTGTGAGAGGCTGTGTGACGTGGTGTTGTGAGGAGGCTGTGTGACGTGTGGTGTTGTGAGGCTTGTGTGACGTGGTGCTGTGAGAGGCAATGTGACGTGGTGCTGTGAGAGGCTGTGTGACGTGGTGCTGTGAGGCTGTGTGACGTGGTGATGTGAGGTGTGTGACGTGGTGCTGTGAGGGGCTGTGTGACGTGGTGCTGTGAGGGGCTGTGTGTGACGTGGTGCTGTGAGGGAGGGCTGGATACTAGACATCCCCTCCTCTCCCCACTAGTCCCTCTTCTCCTCACAGCCTCCTCTCTCATCATCCAGACCCTAAACCTCTTTCTCTAGTTCAACATTACACCCACAAACTTGGTGACTGTGACACATGTTGATATTAATATTCCGCCGTCCGCCAGGCCCCACCACACGCCACCATTAAAACTACACACCCACGTATTTTTTCCTGTCCTAAGTTCAGCATATGGTGGACTCTGGCTGTCCTGGCTGGCTTGGACGTAACCTTAAGGTATATTTTATGAGGGGCCAAGATATTTATTATCGTTGTGGATTATGGTGAGAATTATTATCTTACTTCTCGTTATTGTTGTCTTTATCTTTGTAATTGTCCCTAGTAATTCTTATATTTAATAATGATAATAATAATTATTATTAATAATAATGATAATTAACAACAATAATAATAATAATAATAATAATAGTACTAATGAGAGGATTAAAAAGATGAAAATGCCAGTGACTGTAATTTTATCATTTTTTTGTGTATAAACATTTATCTGCAGTACAAGAACTACAGCGTTGCCTGTTAGCGTCAGGCGCTGCCAGCCATACGACAAATAGCACCAAAATGTTGCCAGATGGCGTCTCACGCTGCCAGCCGTAAAACAACAAGCACCAAAATGTCGCCAGATGGCGCCTCACGCTGCCAGCCGTACAACAACAAGCACCAAAATGTCGCCAGATGGCGCCTCACGCTGCCAGCCGTACAACAACAAACACCAAATTGTCGCCAGATGGCGCCTCACGCTGCCAGCCGTACAACAACAAACACCAAATTGTCGCCAGATGGCATCTCGCTACCAACCCGTTAATAAGTTGCACCAAATTGTCACTTGAATTGGCGTCTCATACAGCCGTACAACAAGTTGCACCAAAGTGTCGCCAGATGCCGTCTCACGCTGCCAGCCGTACAAAAAGTTGCACCAAAGTGTCGCCAGATGGCGTCTCACGCTGCCAGCCGTACAACAAGTTGCACCAAAGTGACGCCAGATGGCGTCCCACGCTGCCAGAATCCGGATATCGAGTAAGGACAGAGGAAAAATTTTCATTTCCGTAATGGCTGAGCGCTGTGGTCATGAATTATGTATATTCTTGTGAGCATTCGTCAAAACTGAGAGAGCGGAGCAGCCAAGCCTTCATGGTGAGCTCCATCACACTACTATGATAATAAACACAATTTTCCTGGAACGTAGACAAAGGCTCCGGTGTTTTTCGTTTTCCACCGAGGATTTGATTACGTGGTGTTTTCGTTCTTCTCCAGGTTTTCTTTACTGTTGTTGTTAAAAGGAGATAAAATCTACTTTAGGATAATGTTTTGTTTACTGAAGCATTAGGACGGTAGAACAGCCGGTAGGATAAATAGACACAAATCGAGACCAGAGACAGTAGACTTTACAAACAGTTCCAGACCAAGATGATTGAAATTAAAAAGCGCACGAGACCATAGTTTATACAACGTCTTATCCACAAATCTTCCTCTTGTTTGCACAGTTCCAAACACACCTTATATGTCTTTCTCCTCAGCTACAAACACTCCTCTATGATATAAATCAATAATAAGCTTACTAATGTTCTGTCTCTCTGACCACATTGGCCCTTGGATCGAACCCATGTCCCTGAGACTGTGAAGAGATTAATTTCTGTTTCGTGGTTGCCCCTTGAATGAGAGAGAGAGAGCCAAACTTCAAAGGTTTTCGCTTCCAGCTGTCTCCAGGGCGCTCATCAATGTGGTAAACAGCGCTTGTACAGCATCCCATCAAGACAGCCACCAGAGTAACAGCACTAACCGCTAAAAACAGCAGTGTAAAATAAACAATACATTTCTTCCATAACAAAATCACTCACTCAGAACTATTAAACAAAAACACAAACATAAAGATTTTCTCATAAACAAAATCCCTGAAAACTATCAAAGGTTCTTGGTAAATGTGGTGTGAAGGCCTTTTAGAATGGACAGACCAGCGTCACAAACAACTGCGGTGGATTACAACAGTATTTGGTGGGGGAGTGTGTAGTGTATATGTGAGGTAGAGGTCTCTCCTGAAGGGCTATACAACAGTGAAACAGAGAGATGGATGTAACGCTAACAACGGGAACAACAGTAGCATGACTGATGATACCAACAACGGAAGCAACAGTAGCATCGATTATAGCAACAACACATTTGAAACAGTAACAGCGGAAACAAGATTGGTAATGTTAGTAGTATTAATGCGTACAGCAGCTGTAATAACTACAGCAACTAGTAGCAACAGCATTCCAGCAGCAACAGTAACAGCACCAGCATGAAGCACCAACAGCAACAGTTCCAGCAGCACCAACAGCAACAGTTCCAGCAGCACCAACAGCAACAGTTCCAGCAGCACCAACAGGAACAGTTCCAGCAGCACCAACAGCAACAGTTCCAGCAGCACCAACAGCACAGTGAGCAGCACCAACAGCAACCAATGACAGCAACAGCGGCAACAGCTCGGTCTTATCTGGCCAACACAAGCGATGAAAGTCAACAAACCTCGTTGACGCAAACCCTCTTTTGCATTCATAACCAATCTTGTTAACCGGTAAGAAAATACTCTCTTACTCACGTTTTCTTAAATTAATCTCAAGAACTTACGGGCGAGAGAAATTGCAGCATACATCATGTTCATCCGTGGCTGAGAGAGGGATATTTTTACCTTCCTGGGATTATCTTCTTTTATTCTCTTTAATATCAACATCGAGTGTAATTATTTTGTTTTCGTTGTTCCTTTGATAGAAAATTATTGATGTATTCTGTTGGTTTACGTTTGCAATAGAATGAGAACATGGAAAGATATATAGATATATATACCTATACAATATTAAACTGAACTGGATAAAAGAACCGTCGTCTTAGTTGTAAACACGGAGAGATTCAACAAGGAGAAGAAAACTCCCTTCGGATGTTTCACACAAACTCTCGTAACGTTTCCTCCTCCTCGGCTCAACTCCGGACGGCCACAGATCGTTAAGTTCAGCTCTATCAAAACTTCACAAAACAAGCTAATCCCCGAAGAAGACTCTTATCCTCGAGACAGCGAAGGAGAGGCGCCAGCTGATTACGGGAAGATGGTCTGATAGTCCTCGTACCGGATTCTCAAAACTTGGTTACCTTAAAGTTCTCTGACTCGTAACCGGGAGAAGCAACAGGACGCTTCCACTTAACGATAAATCATTTACTACTTTATATTTTCTCCGTAGTTAAAGTGCATCAGTTAGTTATGTGCCCATACTAATATTTATAAGGAAAAGTTAACGTAAGGATCTCACACAGTTGACAGCATCTCACAGAAAACGACCAGACGCCATCACAAGCGCCAGCAGTCTAGAAGGTGACAGCTATGAAGCTATCATCTGATGCTTCACTTGATCCCGAGGTGAGATCACACATTCATCACCGTCTCTCGTTCTGACGGGGGCGTAGACTGTTGGTGGCAGTATGAGGTGGGTGGTGGTGGTGGTGGTGGTAGTGTGTGTGTGTGTGTGTGTGAGGAAGGTGGTAGGTGGTGGTAGTGGTTGGTGGTGATGGTAGTGGTAGGTGGTGGTAGTGGTTGGTGGTGATGGTAGTGGTAGGTGGTGGTTATGATGGTATGTGTAAAGAAGGTTTTTTGTAGAGAAATAAGGGGTGAACGATTAGAAGTGGGAGTGAAGGGATTTAATGGTTCGGAAATTGAAGAAATTTAGGAGGAGGTAGAAGGAGGCGGACTGACCACAAGTTACCTAAGCTAGGGGTGTGTCTTGGGTTAGTTATTACTGGTGGTTATCTTAGAGCTGGATTCTGGTTGACTGGTGGTGGTAGGTGATGTGTGATGGTGATGGTAGTGGTAGTGTATTGGTGATTATAATGGTGTGGTGATGATGTTCATAGTGTGGAAGGGGACGGTGAACATTTTGAACACTCATATAACAACGAATGAATGAATGTTCTGTAATAATCAACTCTTAAGGTTTTTAAAATCTCAGACGGCTCCTCACCTGACCAGATACAGTATACACCAATATGTAAACACGACAACAAAACAAAATCAAACATGAAAATAGACTCCAACTAACTCTTTAAGAACATCTTCACACACACACACACACACACACACACACACACACACACACACACACATAAAAGTTCTTGCTAGGATAAACAGAGGCACCTTAACCTCCCTCCCTTCCCCCCGGCGGTATAAATATGAGTTCCTTCTTCTTCTTCGTTACTTATGAACCTGATACTAAAATAACTAATTATAACACGGACCTTCCCAGCCGCTCGATGAGTTTGGTGTCCTCCTGATGAGCTCTGGCATGGGCGGAAACTACCACTAAGTGACAAGCCTGGGGAAACAAAGAGGAAAATTACCGACATAATCTTGTGGAGGAAACATTTTATCAGTTATCTTTATCGGTGCATTACACGGCGAGTGGCGTGATCGACTCTCACTAAACGCTGGAGCTGAGTCTCATCTTATCCTGCTTATTAAACCAAACAGCTAGTGAAATATTAGCCAATCTATATGCAAAGAACAGGATAAAAGTAGTGGATGTTGCGGCCGCGATTTGGGGTATCGGTTGCGGCTGCGGAGAGGGGAGGAGGAGGAAGAGATGAGGAGCGGGTAGGAGGAGGAGGGGGAAGAGATGAGGAGCGGGGAGGGGAGGAGGAGGAAGAGATGGAGGAGCTGGGAGGGGAGGAGGAGGAAGAGATGGAGGAGCTGGGAAGGAGGAGGAAGAAATGAGGAGCGGGAAGGAGGAGGGGTGTAGGAGGAGGGAAGAGATGAGGAGCGGGGAGGGGAGGAGGAGGAAGAGATGAGGGGAGTGGGGAGGGGAGGGAGAAGAGAGAGGAGTGGGAGGGGAGGAGGAGGGTGATGGAGGAGTGGGAGGGTAGGGAGGAGGAAGAGATGGAGGAGCGGGGAGGAGTGGAGGAGGAAGAGATGGAGGAGCTGGGAGGAGGAGGGGAAAGAGATGGAGGAGCGGGAGGGGAGGAGGAGGAAGAGATGAGGAGCGGGAAGAGGAGGAGGAAGAGATGAGGAGCGGGAAGGAGGAGGAGGAGATGAGGAGCGGGAAGAGGAGGAGGAAGAGATGGGGAGGGGTATGGAGGGGAAGAGGAAAAAGAGGTGGAGGTAGGGGATGGAAAGGAGGAAAAAAGGGAGGTTGGGGAGGGGAGAAAGTGGAGGTAGGGGGAGGAGAGGGGAAGAGAGAAGGAAGATAAGGTGGAGGGGAGGAGGAAGATAAGGAGAGGGGGGGAGGGGACGTCCGCATTTGACACTCTAGTTCTCAGACCATCGGCAGTTAATGTTCTTAACCTAACCTAACCTAACCTAACCTGTATTAAGAGACTCCATGTGGTTAGTTCACAGAAGAAGCGATTGTACAGATACGGGTTACAAGATGGCGGTGAAATTGAACTGAGACCAGAGAGATAAGATTACTAAAACAACTTAATTGTTTATATTTGGTTCCAGCATCGATTTATTCCCTGGAGTCTATCGCTATGGAAGTCATGTATGGCCGTTACGTAACAGTAGCAGTAACGACGGTAAAATATATCAGTTACAGTGAGGGAAGGAACCGTGCCACAGTGAAGGATGGAACAGTGCCAACAGTGAGGGAAGGAACAGTACCAGCAGTGAGGGATAGAATAATGCCAGTAGTGATGGAAGGAACAGTGCCAACAGTGAGGGAAGGAACAGTGCCAGTAGTGAGGGAAGGAACAGTGCCAGTAGTGAGGGAAGGAACAGTGCCAGCAGTGAGGGAAGGAACAGTGCCAACAGTGAGGGAAGAAATAGTGCCAACAGTGAGGGAAGAACAGCCAGCAGTGAGGGAAGGAACAGTGCCAGTAGTGAGGGGAAGGAACAGTGCCAACAGTGAGGGAAGGAACAGTGCCAGCAGTGAGGGATAGAATAATGCCAGCAGTGAGGGAAGGAACATGCCAGCAGTGAGGAAGGAACAGTGCCAGCAGTGAGGGAAGGAACAGTGCCAGCAGTGAGGGAAGGAACAGTGCCAGTAGTGAGGGAAGGAACCGTGCCACAGTGAGGGATGAAATGAAAGCAACAGTGAGGGAAGGAACAGCACCAGCAGAGGGATAGAATAATGCCAGTAGTGAGAAGGAACAGTACCAGCAGTGAGGGATAGAATAATGCCAGCAGTGAGGAAGGAACAGTGCCAGCAGTGAGGGAAGGAACAGTGCCAGCAGTGAGGGAAGGAACAGTGCCAGTAGTGAGGAAGGAAACTGTGCCACAGTGAAGGATGAAACAGTGCCAACAGTGAGGGAAGGAACAGTACCAGCAAAAAGAGGGATAGAATAATGCCAGTAGTGAGGAAGGAAACAGTGCCAGCAGTGAGGGGAAGGAACAGCCAGCAGTGAGGGAAGGAACAGTGCCAGCAGAGGGAAGGAACAGTGCCACAGTGAGGGAATAGAAACAGTGCCAACAGTGAGGGAAGAAATAGTGCCAGTAGTGAGGGAAGGAACCGTACCACAGTGAGGGAAGGAACAGTGCCAGTAGTGAGGGAAGGAGCAGTGCCAGCAGTGAGGGAAGGAATAGTGCCAGTAGTGAGGAAGAAATATGTTAGTAGTGAGGGGAAGGAACCGTACCACAGTGAGGGGAAGGAAGAAAAGCCAGTAGTGAGGGAAGGAGAAAAGCCAGCAGTGAGGGAAGGAATAGTGCCAGTAGTGAGGAAGGAACAGTGCCAGTAGTGAGGAAGGAGAAAAGCAGTAGTGAGGGAAGAAATATGCCAAAGCAGTGAGGGAAGGAAATAGTGCCAGTAGTGAGGGAAGGAACCGTACCACAGTGAGGGAAGGAACAGTGCCAGTAGTGAGGGAAGGAACAGTGCCAGTAGTGAGGGAAGGAACAGTGCCAGTAGTGAGGGAAGGAAGTGAGGGAAGGAACAGTGCCAACAGTGAGGGAAGGAACAGTGCCAGCAGTGAGGGAAGGAACAGTGCCAGCAGTGAGGGAAGGAACAGTGCCAGTAGTGAGGGAAGGAATAGTGCCAACAGTGAGGGAAGGAACAGTGCCAACAGTGAGAGGGAAGAAACGGTGTAAGCTGATTTCTTTTCAATAAACCGTTATTTATTTTATTTATTATTATTATTATTAATATTATGAAGTAAAATCAACAACAAGAACAATAGACAACAACACCATGACCCTGAAACAGAGTGTAAACAATAACAACAATAACAGTCAACACGGCAACAGCATCACAGAGCTGAAACAAGAAGCAGTAAACGTATTTATCAGGCCTGCACAGAGACCCGGAACTAGACAGCCAGGAGGAGCAGTAACGGGGGCACTACTACTACTACCACCACTACCACCACCACTACCACCACCACCATCAAAACAATGTGAGGGATTTATCAGGAGGAAGGAGAAGACCAGACGTACAGGCTAGAGACTGACTCACTCACTCCGCCACCGATCTCCACAGTCAATCCGTGCAAGAAAACGGACCCCCCCCCTCTTCTCCTCCCTGCCACTGGAAATCTCCCCCTTCTCCCTGGCCATGGACCCCCTCCCCTCCCTCTCTCATGACCCAAGACCTCTCCTTCCTCCCTGGCCCCGGACCCCCCCTCCTCCCTGGCCCAAGCCCCTCCTTCCCCCATGGCCCTGGATACTCCCCCTCCTTGGGCCCTGGGCACCCCTTCCCTCTGGCCCTGGACCCCTACTTGGGCCCCGGATCCCCCCCCCCTCCTCCCTGGTCCCTTACAGCTTCCACTAAAATTGTATACAGTGACTTGTGAAGACTAGTGGCCCCGGACCTGGTTGGTGGCGGCTCCTCGGGTGGAGAGATAAAAGGATCCTGCCAGAGGAGATAGGAGTGTGGGAGGTCAGTTCCTACGGTAATCCACAACAGGAGGTTACGGTGGTTGTCAGGTCACTGTTGTTGTGTTTGTTTGTTTATATCTCACCAAACTCTGCCCTTCTGTCAACGTATACGAGTAAACAGACATGTTTACATTATATACAGTACACTCCACGGATTAACTTGACTGACGGCAGAGATTCATATACCGTCTTATCCTATTACGTTCCTCGCAAGGACTTCATAGCTTATCTGTCACGTTCCATGTTTGATCCAGGTCACCCCCACGGCCCAGTAAACCTGTAAAATAAGCATTTAAGTCACCGGCGTTCTAGCCAGATTCAGACCGTATCCCACACCTGCCAGACGTGTGACTGACGGCTCCAACCTAACATATTGTGATGCTTCAGAAATATATTTTGTATAGTAGTGATACGTAACATAGTGCGGTGACCAGCCTTTACTCGAGTACCAAGTGTGACAGTGGTGAAGATCACGTACTCTCATATTTCACCACAAAGTTACATTAAAGTGTTCTCATGACTCAAACACCTCGGGACCCTCGCAGTGTGGCGGACCTCAGAGTAAAAAAGAGAAATAATAATGATTGAATGTGTATGTATTGTATATCTGATGTCTTTCACACACACACACACACACACACACACACACACACACACACCATTCATGGCTGGAAACTCTTACAAACTAGAGAGATGATCGTGAGTGTTGCACAGTGAGCTCTGATGATAGACTGAACAGATCAAACGGGTTTCAATGACCAACTGTTGTTGCGTGAAGGCCGTCTACTTATTAGGGAGGGAGGTAGATCTGTGCGGGCCAATCAAACACTTGTTCTCGGTAAATAAGTGAATGGCTCAGTCGGTCAGAACCGTTAAAGACACTTCAAGATGGAGTTGGTCACCCGCACTACAGCAAACATGACAGCTCCAGCGGCCTCTCACTCCAGCGGCATCTAACTGCAGCGGCCTCTCACTCCAGCGGCCTCTCACTCCAGCGGCCTCTCACTCCAGCGGCCTCTCACTCCAGCGGCATCTCACTGCAGCGGCATCTCACTGCAGCAGCCTCTCACTCCAGCGGCCTCTCACTCGACCACCTACACAAGCAACCTGATGAAGCCGCCCCCCGCCGCCTCCTCACTGCCGTCGATGCTCACTTCATCTGGCAATAATCCTCCTAAACGACTAGCACCAACTTCTCCGACCTAAGACTCAACTAACCCGAGGCACTACTGATGATAACCTCAAGGTGATCGGTAGTGAGTTTCGACCGTGTTGCCTGCTGTTGGTTATCTCTGTCCCGCTGCAGTTCTTTGACATGAGCAGCCGTCAAAGTGGGCTGCCGTTTGCATGGGTTTGAAGAGCATTCAGGTGATTGGTGGCGTCATTGGAGTAGTGAAAACAGCTCCTCCTACTGCTTGGTGTGTCTGTCGGCGCACGGTATGGCAGACGCCGACACTTCCCCAAAAGGTTTATTTCCTCAACAGTTTAAAAATATTGCCTCATGACCCTAAGCAGCTTACAGTCGTCTCCTGAAGACTCGCTCCCCTTGATGTGTTTTTTTTTATCAACTATCAATACCATGAATACCTGCTCCTTCACCCTGCCTCACCTCCCTCACCCTGCCTCACCTCCCTCACCTCCCTCCTCTGCCACTCCTTCACCTCCCTAACCCACCCTCACCTCTCAGCAGAAGATATTTGAAAATTTCCTGTACTGTACATTACCCAAATAAGACCTAGTGGGTAGTCGGGGCAGATACAAGACTCTTAATATACCAGTATCATACCAGTATAACTCGCTGTGTAGTATATAGCGTTGTATCTGTCTATCTGCCCGTCCGTTTCTCTGTCTCTGTTACCCTCCTCCCTCGTTTCTCATCGTATTTTTCTTTATCTATCTTTACGTTCTACTTATTATATATACATTACACGGCGTTTATATACCCCGTGTGTATTTATTTTTACACATGTGATAGAATCGACCTGTGAACGACCTATAGAATGTGTCAGAGTGTGTCAGAATGTGTCAGAATCTGTTAGAAGTGTGGCAGAAGTGTGTCAGAGTGTGTCAGAAGTGTGTCAGAAGTGTGTCAGAATGTGTCAGAGGAAATACAACATAGCAATTGTAACCAAACCTGCCTTACTTGATAATGGGGTGGGTGGGGGAGGGGGGGGGGCTGGTAAAGAAGAGAGCTTTGTGCTTTGGGTTTTACTTAAAAAATATACGACTTCAATCACTTGTCGCTTTCACAGGAGAGAGAAAAATAACAGACGCAGTACGACCGCCGGGGCCCACAAAGTGTTTTATTTATTTCTAAACTATTTCCGACCCAACTAACAAAGTCTCACTCTCCTTCATACACGTAACTCACTGAATTTAAGATGAAAAAAAAATAAACTTTGAGAATTAAAGATATTATAATAAAAACAATTATCCACGGGTAAATAAATGCTATACCAGATAAAATAATATATTGTTTGTTCATATACAGAGTGGAACAAAAGTCTCTATACATATATAATAAGGAAATATAGATAATTACCCCAAAAAACAACAAATGGTAGAAAAAAACAGAACTAAATATCAAAATATTCCCATAATAGTAAGTTTATATATATAGATGCATCAAATAGTCACTGTATAACTGTATGGTAACGTGTGCTCCCTCCTACACAAGATACAGTCTGGGTGAGAGAGAGAGAGGGAGAGAGAGAGAGAGAGAGAGAGGGTATCACTCGTGTCCCTCCTATAGTAACTTTCATCAACAGGGATAAGCACCATTTTTTCCCACTAATCTTCGCACATCTTCCATCTCTAGTCTTCCTTTACCACCTCCTCCTTCTCTTTCTCCTTCTATTCATTCTTCACCTTAGGTTTCTCTCCCTCCTTCGTTTTCATCACTTTCTCTTCCTCTTCCTTCTATTCCTCCTCTTTCACCTCCTCTTCTTCCTCCTCCTCCTTCTTCACCTTCTCTCCCTCTTCCTTCTATTCATCGTCCTTCCCCTCCTCCTCCCCCCCCACATTTCATTAAGTCTCCCCTCGTCTTCCCGCTCACCCTTCATAGGTTCCAGCAAACATGCAAGTTTTTCCGCTTTCTCAACCACCATCAGCCGTCGGTAAGCTGTACGAGCTTCCGCCTGGCGAACCAAAGCCTGGCGTATCGTTTCTGTTATTACGACCTCTCCCTTCGTTGGTAGTAGCCCAAACGACGACCTTATCCTAAGTTGCAATGATGACGTCAATGGCCACTAGCCATTAGAAGGATTACAATATGGCAATTGAACATAAAATTGGCCATATAAATCAATAATACCATATAAGGGGCCATATTTTAAATTTTTACGGGAAATAGCCCACCCGGGCACAGGTCATAGACCCACAACGGGGCCTAGGGAGCGAAAAAATAAGAGTAAAAAGAAATTAAAAATATAAAAGAAAAATATTGTATTAATGTACACCACGAAGATGCCGGAACACCAGCTTTTTGAAGTGAGACAGATTGTATGAGTATGAAAACACAGAAGAAGGCAGAGCATTCCACAGTTTGGCTGTGTGAGGAAAGAAGGATGTACTATAACGGGCTATTCTAGTGTGACCGACATCCTCAGAGAAACGGTGGGCACCGCGGGCAAGACGTGTGTTACGAACCCACGGCCTTACCGGCGGTACACAGGATGCCAAATCCACCGAACATTGCCCGTTAAAGTACCTGTAAAAGAGAGAGAGTAAAGCAACATTACGGTGAAGAGAAAGGGAAGAGAGATTGTCAACTAAAGGAGGACAAGAAGAGCCACCCCAGATATGAGAGCAGTACTCCAAGTTAGGACAAATGAATCCCTTATATACTTGGAGCAACTGCTGAGGAGTGAAGTAGCTCCGGCATCTGTACAGCATTCCCAACTTTCGGGAGGCAGCTTTAGCAGTGTTGTGGATGTGTGGCTTCCATGACATATTAGAGGCCTAGCTTATCTATTTTAGAACTTGGCAGAATGATTGCGTCCTGAAATGTGATTGGTGGGAGATCATCCAATATGGAAAGTGTAATTGTAAGTGAATAAAAGTGGCCATATACAAAAAAACTATAAAAGTGGCCATATAAAAATAAAACCATAAAGTGGCCATATATTGACCCAGACAGCTAGGAAGATCTCAGGGCACTACCTCCCACTACCTCCTAGCTGTCTCAGGAGGCATCGCCACCTCCCTCCTACCTCCAGGAAGTTGTGGAGTGTACTTTCCTTGTTCTGTGTTGTGGTGTTATAGGTGATGGTGATGGTGATGGTGATGGGGAGATCTTGGACTATGAGGTTGGGGTGAATTGTCTCTCTCTCTCTCTCTCTCTCTCTCTCTCTCACGACCATGTTTCCTCCTCCCTGTGTAAATTATAGCGATAAGGAGCCATCTTCCGCCTCAGTGATATTTCCCCTCAGCAATCAGCGGGTGTCTGGCCGCTCCTTGACGCCGCTACAATGTTATCTAAACTTCCTTCAACATCTCATTTCCATCCCAATGTCTTTCTTCAAGGAGCTGATTTTCTCCTCTCTCTCTCTCTCTCTCTCTCTCTCTCTCTCTCTCTCTCTGACACACACCTACACACCGTCTCTTCAACACACACACACCAAGAGCACAGTAACGCTGGAGACTTGTGTTAAAGAGAGGACAGTTTGTACAGTGTCCCGCTGAACAAATAATAACAATAAGCTGTGACCGCCTCCCAGGATTACGATATAAAGTCCAGCTATTAAAGTTAACACGTAGTAAAGTTAGTAGCGCAACACCTCGGAGCACTAGGCAAGGTCACCCCAGGATGTGGCCCACCAACCCAGATTCTTAGATGGTCTCCTTGATCACCTGACGATTAGGCACCCAAGTTTATTTCACCTGATGATTGAATACTAATGCTAACCTAACCTAACCTAACCTAACCTAACCTAACCAAACCTAACCTAACCGAGACACCAGAAGATGTTTGTCCTCCTTATCTATACATCTTATTTTCCTCTCGTTTGCATCTACTTAGAAATCCGTTTATTCGTTCTAATATTTTTTTTTTTTTGTATTCCTTTTTTTATTTGTTTACGTCCTTCCCTTTTCTGGCCACTCTAGAATGGTCTTCCAGGACACACACCAGGCCCAGGTCATGGCCAGGCCCAGGTCATGGCCAGGTCCTTGTTCCCCCACCCAATGACGGCACCAGGTAGGAGTAGGGGTGGTGGAGGGGGATGGTGGAGGAGGGGGGATGGTAGAGGAGGATGGGGAGGAGGGGGATGGTGGGAGGAGGGGTGGAGGAGAGGATGGTAGAGGGGTGGTGGAGGAGGGATGGTGGAGGAGGGGATGGTGGAGGAGGGGGGATGGTGGGGAGGAGGGGGTGTTGGAGGGTAGTCATCTATTCTAACGAAGGGAAGACCATCAATAAGGTATTGTCAGGACGCAGGATGAACGCCCACTCCCACCACCATACATCACGACCACTATACTTCTCCGTCACACTCTCCCTGTCCCCTCCCTCTCTCTCCCTCTCTCTCCCTTCCTTTCTCTCCCTGGTTACTACTGGTCCTTTATGCCTACGTTCTTCCTCCCTCCTGGCTAACACTGCTTCTCCCTCCTTCCCTCCCTGCATCCACGTTCCTCTCCCTGCCTCTTTCCTTCCCTCCCTGACCCACGCTCCTCTCCCTGCCTCCTTCCGTGTTCTCTGCCTCACAGGGGGATATTATTTTACTTAACTCCTGCCCCCTTGGTCCTGGTCTCTTCCTTTCCAGGCTAAAACCTTTCTTCACTGTCTTCCTTCTCCTGTGGCCAAAATTTCTTCCTCTCTCCTTTTTCTCTTTTCTTCATTGCTGGCTAACGTTGAACTTGCTCTCCTTTACTTCTAGATACCCACCTTCCTCCTTCCTTCCCTCTTCTTATACTAAAACCTCCTCCTCATTTCCATTCTTCCGGAGCATCGATGGCTGGACAGGGGGAGGGGGGTGAGAAAGGAATAGCAACAAGAAGAAATATAGATGAAACTAAAAAAAACATAAAATAGAAAGACATGAAAAAGAAAGAAAATTAAACCAGATCTCTAAACTCAAGCGCCGGAACAAAACCTCAATAGAGCCAGCGTCTCCCCTTGCAAGATCCACTCTCATAGATTCTACGTTTACAGGCACCCACAGCCCCCTCCTCCTCCTCTCTCCTCCTCCTCCTCCTGAGTAACAAGGTGTAGATGTAGGTGTAGGCACAGACTGAGGCCAGTAGCCAACCAGACTCTTGATAATGAGATTCATGGCTGGTGGAAGCTGGCGTCGTTTCTTAACCCCATCGGCAGAAATGAAAGTCAACCTGCAGTGTGATAGATCGTCCAGGGGGAGAGGGTAGAGGGAATGAAATTGATACATGTATATTTATGAATGTAAAATACAGCCGTTTTCCTGTACATATGTAAGGAGTGAGAGAGAGAGAGAGTGTGTGTGTGTGTGTGTGTCCGCTTTATGAGTTTGAAGTATATGCTCTATGTATCAATGCTATAATGACAAGTATAATCATATATATGTCAAGTACAGAACACTCATAGCCTGCTCATACAGACGTGAGGGAAGGTAATAAACTTTGGAATACGTATTATCGGGAAAAATGTCAACCTGATCATAAATTATATAGAAATACACAAAAAAAAAAAAAAAAAAGACCCCCCCCCAAAAAAAAAAAAACTGCAAAATTGTATCATGTTATGTTAATCTCCGTATGGATGTTTGACGGGTTTGAGGGAATCGTTGCCATCCGTATGTTTACTTCTGCGCCTCCCGACTGTCTGTAAAGGTCTGGATTCTCAAGACGTCGTAAGATTATTTTTATTGCCCATCGTAAGAGAGGATGAGAGAGAGCTCATCTAATTACAGTAGAGACCCAGCGACTCCGGGGCAATTCCAGCATCTTTCTGATCAATTCTCCATGAGGCGTAAGTTATATAAGCCAACCAGATGCCTCTACGCATCACTCGGGGTAACATTCAACATCAGAACCTCCTAAGCCAATCATTTGACTCGTAACATCACTAACTTGAGGATAATATTCAACATCAAAACTTTTTAAGCCAATCAGATGCCTCCACACATCACTCACTTGGGGTAATATAAATTCCATTAAAAAACTCGTAAAAAATGTACAAATAATCAGCCATAATTAACCAGAATTACCATCATCCATCTTCACGTTGTAACATTTACCACAAATCTCCAATAAACATAATTCATGGGATTATATTTTAGAAAGTTTTTTTCCCCACAATTAAAAAAAAACAAGAATAAAATAAAAAATCTCTCGAGTATTAAGTCTTAACTCATAATGTGGCCCGGAATTGGGTATAAATGTTTTTGCATATTTTCCGGAGCGGTTCATAACTTGTGTTTCCGTGGAGAGGAAGTTTGCGTGTGTTGTACTGCTTCTCTGAATACCAAACTTTTACTGCAGCGCCTCGTGGGACCTGTAGTGAGGCTGGTCTGGCCACTACCACTTACCTGCCTGCCACTGTGAGATGTAGGTGGTGGTGATGTAGAGGGCAGGAGGGTGTCCAGGCGTAGGTGGGTGTAGGGTGTGAGTGTGGTCGTGGGTGTGAGTCATGGCAACTTTTGGTGTAATGGTCAGCATGCTCTCTTTGCAAGCGAGTTGACCAGGGTTCGATCCCGGGGAGGGTGAGACTACGGGCAGGTTTCTCTGTCTACCCAGCAGTAATTGGGAGCCTGGATGTTAATTGATTGGCGGATCGTGTTCCGGGGTAATGGTTAGCCAGTGCAGTTGGCGAGTTGTCCGGTCTTCTTGGGTTATTCCTTGACACTGGGTCATGCAACTGGGTAACTTAGGGTGTGGTTGTTGTGTTGGCGATAACTTTTACACCTTAAACAAATTCACACCTAGGTGGCCCTTGGGCCGGCCATCCTCGAGGCAACCATTATTTATTACTATAGGTGTGGGTGTGGTCGTGGGTGTAGGTCTGGTCAGTGTCTCATGGAGGTGAACTAAGTAAAATATCAATTATTCTATTTCCACGAATCTTACCGCCATGGTTAACATAATTTAAGAGGAACTCAAGCAGATTAACACAACTAACAGGCATCAACGCGGAAGCATCTCTCGAGTGCACTCTGGCGGGGCATGTCCTGAGTGTGTGTTTGTAGGTGCATAAATAAAGTCTCTATGGTTTATGGTATTTCATTTATTTGATCTCGTAAGTTGTTGTGGCGGTGCAGTACACCCGGTTGGTGTTCTCTGATCTTAGATGGTGAAACATTCCCCAGACATAATGTGTCCGGCGCGGCGATTCTCTCCGGTTTATTCCTTTGTGGACGACGACCACTTGGGGCCAGAGGCTCAGTGCAGGTGGCCGAGGAGCCTCGTGTACAGTAAAGTATAAGAGCGACATCTGTAAGTCAGTCTAGGAACTACTGTAGCTGCATCAGTCTCTGTCACTCTTGTTGTGTCTACCACTTGCTTACTAATGTAGTGGTGGGTGTCGCGGCTGTAACACTGGGTGTAGCGGCTGTAACACTGGGTGTAGTACTGGGTGTAGCAGGTGTTACAGCGGGTACAGCACCAGGCCACACAGGGTGTAGCAGGTGTTACTGCGGGTACAGCACCAGGCCACACAGGGTGTAGCAGGTGTTACTGCGGGTACAGCACCAGGCCACACACCAGCCTCCATATTGCGGCCAAAGAATCTTTTATCCGTCGCCTTTGTCCGCCGTCCATTGTGATGAGGTAATTAAATGTCTTTTTAGTTGTAAACTGTGGTAATGAAGGAAGGAGGAGGCTTTGTGGGGGAGCGCCACCGTCTACATCACCACGTAATTGTTACCTCCGGCCGCCTGCCATGGTCGTGGCGACACACAGTCAGTGTCAGGTTTACGACAAACAAAAATCGTAAAGCGCACTTTGGTTGTGTGCGTCCGTGCGGGTTTTATGCTGAGTAAAAGTCCCTCAGCGCAGCGTTGTTATGAGTCTATTAGAGCCTCTGTGTCATTTTGATTTCAGAAAAATACTACTTCATCTTTCTAATGTTTACGAGTTTGTGCATTTTCTCATTGATGGAATTTTATACAACGTCTTGCGCCACGAAATTCTTATGATGTTTGTGTGATAAGAAAGACACTTATTGTAAAAAGAACTGCTTTAATGTCTCATGTTGAGGATACACCGGTCGTGCACTGGCCTCTTACCACTAAGGCTCGGTCCCAGAGAGAAGACCGTACAGTATATAGTCCAGTGTGACAAGACCAAACATGGCAGCTCCTCCCCAGGTACTATACAGTTTGCTCCTGTACCAACTCTGGGAAAATGTTGGTAGATCACAGAATTACAACAAGAACATGTCGACGACAAGAAAATGACTCTTCCTTTCTCCTTTCTTTCTTCTTCCCCCATCTTTTCTTTCTCCTTCTCTTATCTCCTTCTTTCTCTCCTTCGTTTTCATATCCTCCTCCTCCTTTATCCATTCTTTCCTCTTCTCCAATCTTTTCTTTCTCCTACTCTCATCTCCCTTTATTTTTCTTCTCCTACTCTCTCCTTCCTCTTCATCTCACCCTCCTCATCTCCCTTCTTTCCTATTCTCCCTTCTCTCATCTCTCCCCTCCCTCACCTGCCAAGAAGTCATGTATTAGCAGAGATAAGGATAAGGACATTAAGTGACGTCGTTAAGAAGGTAATCATATCTTGCGGTGTTCTGAAGACGTCCGGGCGCCTCACATACTAATGACCCCAGCAAGGAACCTCTCTCTCTCTCTCTCTCTCTCCTCTTCCGTCCCTCCCTCATTCCTTACCTCTTCCTCTCACTCTTCTCCCTGTCACTTCTTTCCATTTTCCCTCCTCCCTCCTTTACCTCTTCCCTTACTCACATCTTTCCCTCTGTTTTCCTCCTTTACCTCCTCTTCTGCTCTATGCTTTGGGATTTACCTCAACCTGTGTGTCTATAATGGAGGTAATTAGTGGTACAGTACAGGTATAACACACACACATCTCAAGAGCCGACAAGACCTCCTCCAGGTGATGCGTCAAGAGGTGGTGACGTGTGTTGTGATTGGCTACAGGTGTACATTGTAGAATTAAATACAGGAACATAGACAGACAGACAGACAGACAGACAATAACATAGTGAATGGTTGCTGTTCTCACGTACTGTTTTAATTGGCAACCCTTTACAATTAACAAGAACACCTGTAGTGAACACGTATATACATCTGACAGGTGTGACGTGGACTACTGACAACGGAGTAAAAGATAAACAAATAACATGGTTTGTGACCCGGAAGTAATTAGGGAAGGAAGGGTTATGTTAAAGGTAGGTTATGTTATCTTTGATTATGTTACGTTAAATTTGGGAAGGTTAGGTTAAATTTGGTTAGATTAGGTTAAAATTGGTTAGGTTAGGTTACATTAGTTTTTATCACTAACCTACACGCAACCACACACCCGAAGAGAAGAAGAAGAAGAAGAAGAAGAAGAAGAAGAAGAAGACCTCCTTTCAACACACACACACACACACACACACACACACACACACACACACACACACACACACACACACACACCATCAGTATGCTGCTCACGATCACCACTTAGGCAACTAGAATGAAGAATGTAGAGAGCCGTGATACCAGCGAGAGATTTAGTGCAGTAATTTACCTAAGTTCTCCCCTGAAAGATAAGAGAGAGAACGGGAGCTCCAGGCATAACTTTACCTCACCCGCCTCCTCATTATTCCACTAGAAATGAGGCAAATGAAGTGTTGTGAGGGTGTAGGTGAGGTGTGAGGGTTGTGGGTGAGGTAGTTATGTGTTGTGAGGTTGTAGGTGAGGGTGTAGGTGGGGTGTGAGGGTTGTAGGTGAGGTAGTTATGTGTTGTGAGGTTGTAGGTGAGAGTGTGAGGGTATGGTTAAGGTGTGTGGTGAGGGTGTGTGGTGAGGGAGTTATGAGAAGAATGAGTTAGTGAGGGTGAGGTCGTGTACGGCTGCGGGGAAGGAATGGCAACCCAAATCCTGAAAATTTGTAGGTATGAGGAACTTGTGTGAAATGTGGTGACCTTCTTGAAAGTTTGGGAGAATGGTGGTCATGCTGTTGAGAGAGAGAGAGAGAGAGAGAGAGAGAGAGAGAGAGAGAGAGAGAGAGAGGCGGTCCACACACTCACCTCAGATAAGATTAATGGCAAGTTACGTGTCATGACAGCTACAATTGACCGCATTTATTCTGCATTTTTTTATTTATGACATACATGCGAACCTACAATGGTGAGTAATTCATTGCCATAGACTAGAAAATACTGTAGTGTCTAACCATAAAGTATTTGTCTGATTTAAAACTTAGTAACTTGAAGAATATTATAGGTTTAACGCACTGGTTTTGGATCTCTGTTCAGCTCGTAATTTTTTTTCTGAGTTTTAATGTAGACTTGTGTATTGTTTTCTATGTATAATGCTTACGAGGTTATCGAACAAAGCAATAAATTCATCTTTGACTTTTGCATAGAAGTGGGAGGGAAGAATCGGATGGTATTTATATTAAAACGAGTCCCGCCAGCCAGGAACTGTGTATTGTAAAACGTTGGGGAGACATTCAGTAATAATCATCTATTAGAATGTTTCTGAAATTTTTTAGAATGTTTCTATATTTGTTTAGAATTCTCCTGAAACACTCACTCACTCTACAGGAAGTATGATGGCGCTCCCTGTCAAGCATCTTAACATCTCACGCCCCGACAACATGACCACCACTGGCCGATCCTAACCTATACCCCTTCCTGCTTATTGGCGTGAACCTCTAATACCAACAAGAAAAACTTTATAGTGGCGCAATCATCCAAGACTATCAGGCCACTAAGTATTCCCTGACCCACACTTTTATTTATAATTGGCGCGGCATCTCTGGTTTATTTATCAATATCATCCAAGCGAGAAGAGTCCTCGTGGTGACCCTGCAGGACACCGTGACCTAACGCCCTCCAACCACCCACTCTCTCCCTCCTTCACACACACACACACACACACACACACACACACACACATTATGTATACATGAATAAGAAGAAAAAACAGCAGAAAGGAGGAGTGAAAAACGAGTCCATGAGAGGTTTGAGCCATGTTCGCTTGAGTGGATCCCTCTGCACCACCCATGTTGTCAATATTCTGTCATTCATCACCCGAAAAATATTCAA
>NW_024738773.1:417500-520000 GCF_018991925.1 Homarus americanus | reverse complement strand
AATATGAAACTGTGGACGATCTGAGAAAATGGCAGAGAGCGTAGAGAAATGTACACTGACGTTCACACACACACACACACACACACACACACACACACACACACACACACACACGAGCGATAACTTCTATGCATTTCTCTTTTTTTGGTAAATTCTGACTGGCCATAAACGATCATAAGCAAAAACTTCAATTACCCTTTACAGTAAAATATAAATTCACATCTCTATAAACATTTCTATAAACATTATACTATAACCAACACACATTAACATTTCCTCTTTAATCGAACACACACTAACTCACACTTTGATATCAACCAATGAGAACGTTTCACTATACACAATGTTTAAGTAATCTACGTTATGTATGGTTATTATGATAAAGGAGGAGAGGAAAATGAGTGGCTGGCCAGACGCTCACTCCCTTATATTGATAGGATTAAACACAACCACAAGGGGGAAAAAACGACCCTTTTAGAATGAAAATATTTTGCATGCATAATCTCTCTGAAATATAGAGGATGGGGAGGGGGAGGAAGGGGGGGGAGGGGGGGTAGGTGGTAGGGGAGAGATGAGTAAAGAGAAAGGTTGGGAAAGGAAGGGAGAGGGTTAAGGGGGGGTGTAAAGGGGAAAGTACAAGGGAACGAGGGAGGGAAGAGGGGAAGGTAAGTGGCAGGGGAGGAGAGAAAAATAGAAAAAAGAAAGGAGGAAGGAACGGGGGGATGGGAGGATTTAGGAAGGTGGGAGAGACGAAGAAGATAAGAAACACATTGAGAAGAGTTAATGCGTAAAATCAGTTGTAGTAGCGTTACTATTATTAATTTTGACAATATCACTAGCGGTACTATTGATCATTTTAGCTGCTATTAATTATTTTCATTACTATTAGCTCCCCACCCAACACACACACACACACACACACACACACACACACGCACACACACACACAGCCAAAAGTTTCTATTGCAAGAATTCCTACACCGTTTAATAAATAGTGGCAGGAAGTCCCGGAGCAGCCCCACTAAAGTATAGGAAACACTATCAGCACGTAGACACAATTTGTAGAAAGTGGCGGAGGGAAACTTAAGCAATACGTATTGGAAAACCATTCTCCTATTGGTTGAACGGCATTCGAAGGCTGATCATTCCCAGTGAAAGTCAGTTTTGAGATTGGACGATTGTTTGGGGTTGTGTGCGTGTGGGGGTGTTGTAAGCGTGTGTGTGTGTGTGTGGGGGGCAAGGGGTGTTTGTGTATGGGAGAAATTGTGTTTGTGTGGGGTGGACGGTGTTTGTGTTTGTGTATGTGCGTGTAGATAGGGTGTTTATGTGTGAATATGGCACATGACATATTATCTGATACTGTACTGAGACGTATTTTAAGTTGACTATAAACCCCTTGAAGAATGTTGTGACTGAATTCATTAACAAACTTGGGAACATTAGAGGCAACAAGTAGACAAATTAAAGTCTTCAACCCTTAATATATATCTCCCCAACAAATGGCCGAACAGCTCAGTGGATTGCTTTCTCCCCTTTGCCGGTAAATCCCCTAATCCACCTGTAGAACATTCCCCAGATTTCATAAATAAGTTAAAATATATGAACTGTTAAAATGTTTAGCCTGGGTGTTGTGTCTCTCTTCGTAAAAGTACAGTCGGCTGCACTTATACCTGGTACAGTGTCTGGCGCATTTTGTGAGATGTGGCAACTCTGTAGGAATCCTTATCTAGCATCCTTAGTCTGGCTACTATTGCGAGGTTCGTTAGGACCATTCCGGGAGTTTTAATACGATTTAAACAAACACAGAGGTGCCACATCTCACAAAACGTTTCAACTACTGTACCAGGTTTAAGTGCAGGCGACTGTACATGTAGACGATGTGCTGCAATTACTAGAAACAAAATAATGGGAGTTCCAAAATTATTTCCGAAAACAGTTGCTCTTGTAAGGTTGTGTGTTCCATCCAATGTTTTCTCTGTTGAAGATAAATTTTTCTAAACAAAACAGTAGATGTAGCTCATGAGGTCTAACTTATCCCTGGTATTGGCCACGTTATATACGGGAGATTTTGAGAGTACTGTAGCCTTGTATCTCAGCTTAAGCCTCTGATATATGCTCGTTCAGATGTGTAGATGAAGTGTTTATTGTTTGGGATGGTATATAGGCTCCCGGTGGTCAATTAGCTGAGTGTCAACATTAAATTTGAATTGGTTTGGGACGTGTGGGGTCAATAATCTCCCCTTGATGTGTCTATTAACAGAGATATTGGAGAATTGTGATCACGGCTTATAGAAATCTTAGCTATTCAGGAAGTTATCTAATTTTTTTTCAGCAATCATTCCGTCTTATAGTAGAGAAAATTGCGTCAGGATATTTTCTGTGGGCGCTCGGGATTTCTAACTCTCAATATCTGGATAAGAAAATTTGCACAGTCAAACTTGAATTAGGAAAACTAGGTGAGCCCAGTTGGTGTTTAGATAAGGCGTTGAGTGTGGCAGAAGTAAATTATTACAATATCTCGGCTTCCACCTCCCATAAACACTGTCACCACCCAAAAACCTTTTAAAATACCTCACAATCAACCCACAAACTCTTTCATAAATAACTTAACCAAAGAAATGCCATAATATTGACCCAATATAATTAGTTTGTACTTAAACATATTAGTAAACTTGGTCCTACCATTTAAGGCAGTGACTCATCCATAAAAGTGAAGCTCTGTTTTGATTGGAAGAAAAAAAGTAAATCACCTGACTTATCACCTCGGTGACTTATCATACGACCTTACCTGAGAGCTCAAGACCTGACAGACGCCGCGGTGACGTCACTTGATATCACTTGACGTCTTTGTAAAATATCTCTTAGTAATTATTCTTGTCATATGGTCAATATATACAGTGCTTACGTTTATCTGTGTTTTATCTTCTCTTACACACACACACACACACACACACACACACACACACACACACACACACAATACTCTTAACCAATTTCCTATTTTTCAGGACAGACACAAAACTTCCTCTTTGAAAATATAATTCTCTTGAGAGAGTTGTTCCTCAGGGCCGAGTCACTCATCGAGTTTTAGCACTAATTAAAACTCTTGCTGGGGTTATATTGGTCTTTACCTCGGCCAATATCCCCCGCTGCTTCCTATTCACTCACAGTTTTCATCTAACCTGGACGGCAGCTCACACACACACACACACACACACACACACACACACACACACACACACACACAGACGAGCGCATCTTTTTTCACATAAAACTCACAAATCGTTTCCAACTTCCATGATTGAGCTGGCCATGAGGTTTATTCTGAGGCAGTGTCTGTGTATGTATATTAACCCTCAGTGTGTATAGACCAACTGTGTGTATAGACCAACTGTGTATATAGACCAATTGTGTATATAGACCAGTCTTAACGAGGAGCTTCTGATGGGGCAACTTTTTCTTTTATCTCATCCCAGAAATAAATATGAGGAGGAGTTTTCTGATTATTAAGTTGGTGTAAAATATTGTATTGGGAAGACTGACTGACTGACTGACTGACTGACTGACTGACTGACTGACTTACCTGCAGGTCGCGCGAGAGGTCGGGTTGGTGTGAAATTGAACTCAGATATGATAATGAAGAAACTAACCTAACCTAACCAGCTACATAATCTCTTTATTGAGGCAGCGTAGAGATCACTTGCCCTAAGATATATTTCACACGAGCTAGATGACGAGCACTGCATAATTCTGTACGACACACACACACACACACACACACACACACACACACACACACGGGCAAGATTGAAGAGTCACAGGTATGGAGACTCATCCAAACCCTGGACCTCAACTGGCAGGCTCTGTCATATCAGCAGAGTCTACACCACTGGGAAGATATTGGGAGCCTTATTGCCATGTGGAGGCTAATACACAGTCATACAGGGTTCATCGAAAAAAAAAATACCCAGATTTGTAATGGTTTATAAAGTAAAATCTAGGTATTCTTTTTTGGTGACTCTGTATAAGTTGTTTCACTCTGGGCAGGGAGGGAGAGAGGAAAGAGTGAGAAGAGGGGGTAGAGAAGGTGCTAAAAGGGAGAGAGAGAGAAAGTGGGGAAAGAATGAAGGAGAACAGAGAGAGAAGGTAAGGGAGAGAAGGAGAGAGAGGGTAAGAGTAAGGGAAGGGAGGAGAGAAGGTGGGTGAATGGGACGGTGAAAGAGCGAGTAAGGAAGGGTAGGGTTAGGGAAGGAGAGAGAGGGGGGTCAGGGGAAGAGGGAGAGGGAAGGGAGAGAGGGGGTGAGGGAGGAGGAGGGGAGAGGGGGTGAGGGAGGGAGGGATGGGAAGGGTCCACCCTACATTAATATTTACATGAAAAGGTTTTAGAGGTCAGGGGAGGCAGAGGAAGAGAGAGAGAGAGATAGAGAAGGAGGGGAGGGAAAAAGTGGAGAAAGGGAGGGAGAGAGGGAAGGAGGAGAATATGGAGGAGAGAAAAAGGGAGAAATGAGAGGAAGGAGAGAATGATGGAGGAGAGAGGAAGGAAAGAGAGATGGAGAGGAGAGAGACAAAGAACGGGAAGAGAAATATAGAAAGAGAGAGTGAGCGAGGGAAGGCGAGACAGGAAGATAGTGGGGAGAGAGAGGAGAGAGGAGAGAAAAAGGAAGGCAGAGAAGAGAGAGGAAATGGACGCTGTATTGCACGAAAAGTGAGGAAAATAGAAGGTGAGGGGAAAGGGAGGAGGTGAGGGGAGGGAGGTGAGGGGGGTGAGGGGGGGTAGAGGGAGGGAGGAGGAGAGCGAACAAGAAGTCGGTAAAAATGAAAGAATTTATATTGTAAGCCAGTAGGCAGGGTCGTGTGACAGCTTGTCAAACTTGGCAACTTGGCGTTGTGTGTGTGTGTGTGTGTGTGTGTGTGTGTGTGTGTGTGTGTGTGTGTGTGTGTGTGTGTGTGTGGGTGTAAGAGCCTCGTACCTTCTGGATTATGATAATTATTGTACGTCATCAGCTTACTGTAGCCCTGCTGAGTGTTAAGGGTGGCTGGGATACACACACACACACACACACACACACACCTTAAGATACATACACACGCAGATACACACACACATATGCATTAAACTTACATATACATATAATTATGTACGTACTAAAACACATACAGACACACACATACAGACATACACACATACAGACATACACACATACAGACACACACATACAGACATACACACATACAGACACACACACATACAGACATACACGGTACATAAATGATAATCCCTTAAGGTAGTAAAGGGTAAAATATCCTGACCATTTTAAGGGGGTAAAGATGAGTCACCCCTTGGTTCAACCCCTTACCTTGTCACCTCCCCTTACCACCACTATCCACCTCCTACCACCACTACCACCCCACCCTCCTCTCGTGATAAACAGTCGTGTAAATGAGGAATTAATGACGCCGTAGACATTATTGTTACTGCATACTGACCTGAGAATACAAAGGGCGTCTCCTTGAGGAACTCTGGAGGGGGATTACCTTAATGACGAGAATAAATAATGGGGGAGGAGAGGAAAAATGATAAATGGGGTGAGGAAAGTTGTAGTGAATAATGTGTTTGGTGGAAGGAAAGTATTTGTGATGTTGGCAATGGAAGTAAAGTGATTTTTTTTTATAATGGGGAGGAAAACGATAATGTGTTATGTATTATATGTGTGTGCTATATGATACTGTATATATGTGTTATGTAATATATGTGTTATGTATCAATAAAAGTTCCACAGGTGTTTAATGTAATGGAAGTGTTATTTATAAAGCCAGGTCAGTCACGTCATTAATACATAACGGTGGTAATAACATAAAGAGCAATGGTTGTTAGCATGAATCACTTGTTAACGCTGTGGGATAACCATTTAATGTTTACTTGTGTTGACGGCCGGGTATTAGTCCCCTGTCATTATAGTCTAGTGGGTAAATATCACAAGTATTGGGATATTATAGATTACACGATTTTTTTTGTCTGTTTGTTATTGGGTTTGTTTTGTAGATACTGTTGTTGTTATTGTTGTTGTTATTGTTGTTATTGTTATTGTTGTTGTTGTTATTGTTATTGTTGTTGTTGTTGTTATTGTTGTTATTGTTACTGTTATTGTTATTGTTGCTGTTCTTGTTATTGTTGTTGTTGTCCTTCACTTTCACCTTGAATTGTTAAGCTTCAGGAATAACGTCTCTTATATTAAGTTAGAACCTGAGCCAAGAAATGTTGTATTTTCAGAGAGACAATTTCCTATTTATTTTCTAGCTTCCCGGTGCTCCGCCAACAGCAGGTCTGGTGGCCGCTGGAGCAGCAACAGCCAACCTGCGCATCGTCCGCGAATTCGTAATCTAAATTTGCATGAGAGACATTGGGCTATTGTGGAGTGAAGCAAAACCTAGAATTTACCGAAGATAAATGGTGAATAATGGAAATTGAAAGATCTGTTATGAAACTTATGACCAATTGCTTCAGCCTCACAAGTAATAACATATCACTTCACGTTCGCTAATGTAAATAAAAGATATAAACAGAATGATGGAAACCCGTAATTAACTCCATCAGGTTTGACGACACAACAACTCTGATTTATTTTACTGATATATTTACAGATTATCACCACCTGTTGGTAGCTCCTCGGCCACATACATCATGGCAATAATAATAATCCCGGGGAGAGTTGCACCACCATACAGGTCCACAATAGCTTCTGTTCACACGTATCAACCTGAAGAGGGGTGAGGGGTGAGGGGTGTGGGGTGAGGGGGGTATTAATGGATCACGCTAAACCTGGATGTAAATACGGACGTTTAGTGGAATTAATTGCGGCCATATTTTATCGCCATTACCAGACCTGAACAGCAATTTCATTTCTCATCGACAGAAAGATACGACACAGAGAGAGAGAGAGAGAGAGAGAGAGAGAGAGAGAGAGAGATTACCCCCCCCCCTTTCTCTAGCCTCCCAATATTTCTCTCCTTACAAATTAGCAATTAATCCAATACCTGAAAAATCCCGAATGAAAATCTCTCACAATAAAATCCTTCAAGTGATGGATTTTTCCGCTGGTGAGGTTCATCCTTCACCCCAGAATTACCCTTTAACTCATCCTTATTATCCTGGGAGATTTATCGCCAGAGGAGACTTGAGGAAGGGGGATTACAAATGGCCGGATTAGTGACTAAATCCCCCCAGTGGAGACCTGAGAGAGACCCCCCAGCAGAGAGAGGGGACCCACCAGCAGAGAGGACCCCCCCAGCAGAGGAGACCCCCCAGCAGAGAGGACCCCCCAGCAGAGAGAGGACCCCCCCCACCAGCAGAGAGAGGACCCCAGCAGAAAGAGGACCCCCCCCAGCAGAGAGACCCCCTGGGGTTTTTTTGGGTATTTTTATAAGAACGGATTAGGAGGACAGGAAAAAAATAGTCAGAAAGAGAAGAGACTTGGAGAAGCAGAGAGATTAGGGGGAGTAAATGAGATTAGTAAAGAAGGAGAAGAGATTGGAGGAGGAGGAGAGAGAGAGAGAGAGAGAGAGAGAGAGAGATAACGTGGAACTTAATAGAGAGCATTGATCAGAGGGAATAAGGAGATAAGAAAGAATAATTATGGAAGAAGAAGAAGAAGAAGAAGAAGAAGAAGACGCAGGGGATAATGATGAATAGATGGTTGAAAAATGACTGATGAATATAGAAAAGGGAGGAAGCCTTAACAGATAATAAATCTTTAGAGAACAGGGAGGGGGAAGGACTGAATTGGGGAAGACATTGATAGAGTGATGCTGGAGGTATGTGAGAGAGAGAGAGAGAGAGAGAGAGAGGGAGAGAGAGAGAAAGAGAGAGACAGAGAGAGAGAGAGAGTAATCACGCTACAGGAGGTGGAGTTTTAACGAATCGGTGTTGACTTTCCCGACAGGTACAGCGGGTCAGATAATAAAACGTTCCTGAGAGGTAAACAATTAATATGAAACGTTCCCGGTGTGCCCGCTTGTGACGTCACCTCGCCCGGGTAAACAATCTGTCTATCTCTACCTTGGGATTATTTCTCTTATCTCTCTGTGTTTTTCTTTTCTTTATTTATCTTCCTAGTTTATTTCCCCTTGCTGTTATTCCTCCTTCTCTATTTTTTTCTTATATATACCATGGTTATGTTATCCTCTTCTCTATTTTCTGTCTGTCTGTCTGTTATTCAAGACGACACACACACACACACACACACACACACACACACACACACACACACACAACAACATCGGAGTCTCCATTTGTTGTCCATAAAAACACTATCGCTGGTCTCACTTTACGAGGGAATTAATGCTATCTGTGTTAAGGTACCATTGTATTGCCTTTGTGTCATCAGGACTTAGCCAATAACGCGCCAAGTATTATTATGGAAATTGGTGTTTATGTTGATATTAGAGACTACCACCCAGGTCAGATCAGGTTTAGGTCAGGTCAGGTCAGGTTGGGTCAGGTTAGGTTGGGTTAGGTTAGGTTAGGTATGGTATGAAGACTTAACACTGTGTTAAATGTTGTACTCAAGGGGTTTAGGGGTTGTCATCGTAATGAAAGGGTTATTTATGTACTCAAGGGTTACCAACATACTCAAGGGGTCACCAACGTACTCAAGGGTATACCAACGTGCTCAAGCGCTTTCCCACGTACTCAAGACCTCACCAACGTACTCAAGGGCTCACCAACGTACTCAAGAGGTCACCAACGTACTCAAGAGGTCACCAACGTACTCAAGAGGTCACCAACGTACTCAAGAGGTCACCAACGTACTCAAGGGGTTAAGAGTAGTAAACACAATTCCACTTAACCTTTAATAACAACTGACCAAAGTAATGACAAATATCCTCAAGTCTAATTCCAGAAAATAAAACATCTTAAAACATTAATATTCTCTAAAAAAAATGAAAAATTATTAAAAAAAGAGATAATGTTAATTTGTTATTCAATGGTCTTCCACATTTCCTCTTCCGACACATTTCACGACGATTGATTTCTTAATTATTATGTTACAGTTGCAGAGGTAAAATTATTGCCATCCATCACGTCACCAGCGATAAGTAACTCATCCATCATCCATCCCTGTAGTAGGAGGTATACACACACACACACACACACACACACACACACATACATACATAAGAACATAAGAATTTATCTGTTTATCTGTCTGTCCTTATATGTCTGTGGTGGTGGTGGTGGAGGGTGGTGGTGGTGGTGGTGGTGGTGGTGATGGTGATGGGTGTTGGTTGTAGTGGTGGGTGGTGGTTGTAGTGGTGGGTGGTGGTGGTGATGATGGTGGTGGTGATGGTGTAGGTAGTGGTGGTGTAGGTAGTGGTGGTAGGCGGGAGGGGGGGGGGTGGCATCAGGCTCGACTGAGTACCTCCCCCAGTGGTTTAGGCATCATTTGCATACACCAGAGATCAAATCGTCGGACATCCAGAGCTGACTAATTAAATACAGATCAATCACGCTCAACCTGCCAATCACAGCTCGACTTACTAATGATCTCAAATTGGATTCCTTACTTTGCATATCATTAAGATCTTGTTTGTCCAAAAATATAAGTGACTCTGTGATAGGTGATCGGATCCTCTAGGCTTACCATAGGATCCCTTCTTTAAACACATTAGTGGAGGAGGCTCTAAGGTTCTGTGTTTGTACCTCGTTTAGTACTACCACAGGTGAACGAGCTCAGGTGAGGACGGAGGCGGCAGGTGTGTTGACAATTATGGTGACAGTTCTCAGGAGGGACCAGATTACATAACTCACGTCGCCCTGGTTGACGAGCTTGAAATGTTCCTCGTAGGTAATGTTGACGTGTGTGTGTGTGTGTGTGTGTGTGTGTGTGTGTTTTTTGTTTCCTGTAATGGCTCAGTATATCATTCTCTGTAGTTACTGTAGTGTCTGTAAACTACAAAAAAAAGGCCAATTTGATGGAAAAAGATCAAATTTCTCACCACTTTAAGAAATGGTAATTTTTTTTTGTATATATCAACAATACGATTTTTGACTCGCATGCGGGAATATAGAAATGATATTAACTTACGTAAGATTTAATTAATTGTATTAAGATTAAGAAATATTGTTGATACTTCATTGGTATTTTGGGGAAGTTCACAATTAATACTTAGCCCACGACTCATTTGATTAACTTCTGAACTATCGTGTTCCGACCATCAGGTAAAATGGCCCTTTTAGACGATAATAATAATAATAATAATAATACTAATACTAATACTAATACTAATACTAATAATGATAATAATAATGATAATGATGATGATGATGATAACAATAGAAACTAATATGATAAAAAAATTCAATACACTTATCATTATTACTCTTATCATCATTAAAAGAACATTAAACTCAACACAATGGAAGAAAAACACTTCCCCCTTTACTGTGGGCTTGTGGGTGGGGGTGGCGGGGGTCTCTGGCCACGAAGAATGATAATATTTCCTTACTTCTTTGCGCACGAGCCGTAATCTTGGTCTTGCTTAGCCACCACATCAGCGACATTGTTCAAGTCTACCAACTAGAGAATATTTCCATAACAAAAAAGTAAGAAATGGAAGGAAAAAAAAAATTGTGTTTCGTCCCCTCGAGTTAAATGTATCAGCGCCATAGGGTCCTTTGGCGACAGTTTTGGGAACTAGTGGTGTTATTGTTGCTGTGGCGAAGAGCCTGAGGAGTGTACGTGTCTTGATGTGCCCTACTTTGTATTATTTTATAACAGTAGTATATCGTTATTACAGTAGCAGTCAAAGAAACAGTTAACAGCAATCGTAACAGCATCTACAGTAACAGCGATAGTAACAATAATGTCGATACACCATACACCACACACCACACTATTATGTCCCTGCCACCACAACACCTCTAACACCACAACACAACACTACAACCACAACACCACCACTTCACATCACCACTACTTCAAAACAACCACCACAACACACCTCTTCTTCCTCCTCCTCCTCTTCTTCCTCCT
Organism: Homarus americanus; assembly: GCF_018991925.1. Taxonomy (NCBI): domain Eukaryota; kingdom Metazoa; phylum Arthropoda; class Malacostraca; order Decapoda; family Nephropidae; genus Homarus; species Homarus americanus. The sequence goes on along the minus strand of NW_024738773.1, from coordinate 508,967 downwards.
CCTCATTCTTCCTCCTCCTCCTCTTCCTCTTCCTCCTCCTCCTCCTTCTTCTTCCTCCTCCTCCTCTTCCTCTTCCTCCTCCTCATTCTTCCTCGCTGGCAGATGAGTGTAAAAAATCCCGCCGCTGAGACAGTCTTTTGTACTACGAATCTCGATATCTATCAGCGTAAACAGATGACTCCCTGACTCCCCCCACTAAAAAAATGATACATTCCCCTGAGACAGATCATAAAACTCATTAAACAATACAGAACAGACGGAGAGACAGAAAGAAGGAGGAGGAGGGTGAAGAGGATGAAGAGGAGGAGAAGGAGAAGGAGGAGGAGGAAGAGAAGCAGGAAGAGGAGCAGGAGGAATAAAAATAAAAATAAAAACGAAAAAGAAAAAAGAAGAAGAGGGGAAGGAGGAGGAGGAGGAGGAAGAGGTGAAGGTGGAGGATGAACAGGGGGAGGAAGAAGAGAAGGAGGAGGAGAAAAAAGAACAAAAGGGTGAAGAAGAAGAAGAAGAAGATAGAAACACGACTCGGAAATCCCGTGTTGCCGTCAAGAATATATTTCATCGACCATAAGTTGTAAAAAAGCCGAGCTATCGCCAATTTCCGTCTCAGTAGTGGCGGAGTGACGGATCGCTCTCTGCTCTCATTCTCTTAAAGTTTTCTAGGTTAAATATTCTCCTTCTCCTCCTTGCCCTCATTTACTCTCCCTTGACCTCCTTTGTCCTCCCTTGACCACCATTTTTTAACCTCCCTTGCCTGCCATTGGCCCTCTGTTGACCTTTGTTGACCTCCTTTGTCCTCCCTTGACCACAATTTTTTAACCTCCCTTGCCTACCATTTGCCCTCTGTTGACCTTTGTTGACCTCCCTTGCCCCCCCTTTGCATTCCCTTGACCTCCCATGACCTCCCTTGCCCTCCTTTATCCTCCTTTACCATCCCTTGACCTCCCTTGACCCCTACTGACCTCCTTTACCATCCCTTGACCTCCTGTGACCCCTCTTGACCCACCCACATACTGTCAACATGGCGGCGATCTTACACAACAGTTTACAGTAGCTGAATAATTTACTTATAACGAGAAACACAAAACAATGCGATACTTTGATAATGATGATCGTGGTGGTGACGGCAGTCTTATCCTGTGCCCTCCCCGCCCCCCCGACCATTACCCCACTCGCCCCCCCCCGACCCTTACCCCAAGGATCCCCGGACCATCCACCGCAGCCGCCGCCTCCCGATCCTCCCACCATTGATATTGTCTCATCCTCTGTCCGCTCATTACACACACACACACACACATACACACACACACACACACACACCATATGGAGGGATTCCTGACCTTTGCTTTTTCCCTCAGTTTGGGTAGTGAAGGAAATGATTTGTTTTCTCTCCCTGACTCAAATACGATTGTCAGGTCCCCTTGTGTTCCCCACGAGGACCACCGCCCAGAGGACCACCGCCCAGAGGACCACAGTCCCAGAGATTCCTACGATGAATAATTCTCTTAAGTGGAGTTATGGGACCAATTTGACTGTAATTTCATCTCCTAATGGGGTTAGTTCATCGTAGGTCAGTAACGAAGAATCTTAATGTACCTTTAATAATCTTCTGGTACAATTAAATATTTCACTTACGTAGAATATTCCTTGTATGATCCTTTGAGAATCTCTACCGTGATTCTCGTAACTCCTTCACATCCACTACCTATAAGGCTCCTTGGTGCTTATCCTGCCCCTGGAGGAGAGTGAAGAGTAGGACGTCTCTCTGGCCGGGGGTCAGAATGAGTCTCCACGTCTCTTGTGTCTTGTAGGGAGAACACCACTCAAGTCCTGGTGCTCAAGGGCTCGTATACACCCGCCCCAAAATAATATCTTCTGTGTGAGACAATATGACACAACGGACGAAGGATTTTGACAACCCTACCGAGACAACAGGAGTCACAGTGTTCATTCTGGAAGTCATCGACCCTCCTTGAAGATACTGTTTTGAACCGAGTGTTACCTTCAGTGTATCCTCTATCTGGGGACACATGGGGACGTGTGTGTGTGTGGTGCAGCAGACTGGCGGCATCACCAAGACTTCGTTAGATCATTTAGATAACTTGATGAAATCTGTCTCGTAAATAAGTTTATGTTTGTAAAATGGAATAGAGTCGCCTCACCCTACCTACCCCGCCCGTCCCTTGCCCACCCCGCCCCGCCCCGCCCGCCCGCCCGCCCGCCCGCCCGCCCGCCCGCCCCGCCCGCCCGCCCGCTCTGCCGCCACCCGCCCCGCCCCGCCCCGCCCCGCCCCGCCCCGCCCTGGCCTGCACTGTTCACTACACCCTTACTTCCTCCTCCATGTGCCGCCTTTGTCTGTGATTAAGAGGATAAACACTTCGTCACATTTCATATTTTCTGAGGAAGCATTTTCAAATTTACCCACACCCACACCCACACTCATATCCACATCCACACTCACATCCACATCCACAATCATACCCACACCTACACTTTCCTCACTAACTTCTTCTCCATCTCTCTCCCTCCCCCTCTATCTCTCTCACACACACACACACACACACACACACTGTATCTTCATCTCTCACTTCCCTTCTCCTTCCCTTCCTCCCCCTTCCCCCCCCCCTTCCTTCCTTCCTCACCCTCTTCCTTCCCCTCCCCCCTTCCCCACCTCCCCCCCCTTTATAATTCCTGGATTGCCGCCGTCAGACTCGGGCCAATAAAAGTGGTCATATCAACTCAGTGTCCTTAAAGCAGATTTATATTGAAAATAACTTGGGTGATCGTCCAGTCATTATTTAAAGTATGATGCAGAGTTGTTGTGATGTGGTGAGGTGGTGTGGTAATTGGTAGTGGTGGTAGTGGTATTAGTAATGGTATTATTGGTAGTGGTATTAGTAATGGTATTAGTGGTGGTGGTGGTGATGGCAATTAATTGATAATGGTGATAGTAATATTGTGAGTGGTGGTCGAGGCCAATTTAGTGGTAATATTAATGGTAATGGTAGTAGTGGTGGTGGTGGTGGTAGTCGTAGTAATAGTAGTAGCAGAAGTATTAGTAATGGTAGTAGTGGTGGTGGTGGTGGTGGTGGTAATAGTAGTGATGGTTAGGTTGGATAGTGGCACCAAGGAAGAGTGCCACAGGTCTTCGCTGTGTTGACTAGTTGGCACCATTCCCTCCTCCCCCGGACTAATTACACAGAGATAAGTCCACCAATCACAAGAGTCAGTGCCATTACTGTCAATATACATACATACATACATACATACATACATACAGACACTGTCACACTGCGAATGTACACAAAAACAGACAGACAGACAGACAGACAGACAGAAATACATACATACAGAAAGACAGACAGACAGACAGACACACAGACAGACAGACAGACACACAATTACGGGTAAAAAGAACATAATATCTTACAAACTTTTTAAGAATTTGGATCCAGACAGACCATAAATAATTTGGAGATTTATCGCCAGGCGGTCCACCACACCTTCGCCTGGCGCACCCTCTCGCTCTAACGCCAAATTTCTGTAACTGAGATATCATTGAATTATACTTAATCGAACTTAACACTAATCCACTCAGAGTTAGGTTAGGTTAGGTTAGGCTGCTATTCCTACTTTCCAATTGTTATTTGCTCCTCTGAACTTTATTGAATTAAAGACAAAGTTAAAGCCTTGCGGTATATTTCTTCAACTATTATTTTGTCATTTGTCAAACTGTTTATACCGGGAAAAAATAAATAATTTCTTCTGCTGTATTTTGATGTTTTTCTGCCAAGTCTTAGAAGAAATTATCTTTTCCTACGGTTTAGTTGTACAAAAATATATCTGTACTTCTTTTCTGTTTTGTTTGGTGAAATACTCCACTCTCTCTCTCTCTCTCTCTCTCTCTCTCTCTCTCTCTCTCTTTCTCTCCTACACACACACACACACACACACAATTATCCAAGACACATAAGATTGGCTTCACTTGTATTCTTCACAATCAAATCGGCGTCAGATTAAGGAGGTGTAGGAGGCTGCCCCCGCACCATTAACTCGCGGGATCATAGTATCAGGGCAGAGTGCGCCTTTATAGACACGATCATGAGGTTTTATCACCACTAGCGCCGTAAACCCTTCTACCGGTAGTAACCCACCTCCTCCAGGTGTGTGTGTGGAGAGAGAGAGAGAGAGAGAGAGAGAGAGAGAGAGAGAGAGAGAGAGAGACGTTGACAACCACATCATGTGATAATTCAGAATAACCTTAATCACTTTCTAACACTAATTACTCGTTACCTTAATTTAAGATAGTGATTATAGTCTGTTATATACTAAAGAATTAAACAATACTAATATCCACTAACATCCAGTTCTAAAATACATAAATGCTGTCGGTAAAAAAAAAAAAAAATTGAAAATATTGACAGGTAAAATATATCTCAATATAGGTAAAGTATGTCAGAAATGTTATGTTGTTCCGGAGTTGTCCTTTATATATAAGAACACAGGGAACCGTAAAATCATTGAGTGAGTCTCTCCTGGTCGGGTGTATGAGAGAGTGGCTGGCTGGCTGGTGGGAGGTGGGTGAAGTTCTCATTTCCTTTAGGATATTTTCTCCGTGAGTCAAAAAAAGTGTGTGTGTGTGTGTGTGTGTGTGTGTGTGTGTGTGTGTGTGTGTGTGTGACGGTAACAATTGTCCTAGCGTGGCGTGTGTGGAGGCGTGTATAGAGGCGTGGGTAAAGGCGTAGGTACAGGGTGGATTAATCGTATGCTTATAATACTGATATGAAATAGTTGTACACAGACCCACACACCCCAACAAACACCTCACCTCCAGCATACTGTCCCCGGTGTGACGTGGAGAGAGGTTGTACTGTACTATGCTGGAAATATTCTGGACATAAACAGTTTACTCAAAGCATCAATGAAAGATTGTGGTGTGCAGAGATTATCCCCTTCGTAATAAAAGATTTGGTTAGGTTAGGTCGTAGTTCACATTAGGTTAGATTAGGTTAGGTTAGATTTCGTTTGGTTAGGTTTGGATCTAACTACGCAAGGCCAGAATTTTCAGTATATTACAATCTCAGCACGTGACAGCGGTCTTCACCTGGCTTAACTAATACCTTTATTTTCTGATTTTCTCTTATTTTATCTAAAACCTAACCTAACCTATGCCCCCAAGGTAGCGTTAGTATAGTCAATATTAAGATGAAATAAACTAGCGGGGTGGAGGAGGGTTAAGAAAAAACCACCATATGTGACAGAAGGCGCCGTAAAACTTGTCCTCCAGCAGGAATTCGTGACCGCTGAAGAATTCCGAAGACCAGGTGCAACATGACCTCCCGGGGGCGCTGGAATGTTCATTTCCGTTCCAGTCGACGTTCCTGCAGACGCCAGAGGAAGACGTTCACTCCGACGAGCTTGGGGAGGTTCCAGGAGGCTGTGAGGTCAGGAGACTGTGAGGTCTGGAGTCTGTGAGGTATGGAAGCTGTGAGGCCAGGAGATAGTGAGGTTAGAAGGCTGTGAGGTTAGGAAGCTGTGAGGTCTGGAGGCTGTGAGGTCTGGAAGCTGTGAGGCCAGGAGGCTGTGAGGGAAGGAGGTGAGGTTAGGAGGCTGTGAAGTCAGGAGGCTACGAGATTAAGTAGGCTGTGAAGTCAGGAGGCTATGAGGCTAGGAGAAGGTGGGGCCAAGAGGAGGTTTGGCCGGGAGGAAGTGAGGCCAGAAGGTAGTCAGACCAGGAGGCTGTGAGGCCAGGAGGAGACGGAGGAGGAGGAGGAGGAGGAGGAGGAGGAGGAGGACATTCCAGGTACTCTTACTGACAGGAGGTGACCTGGAAAGCCTTAATTAAGACCGACTACCTTTAGCACTCAAGAGAGCTATTCACGGGGTTGTATTAGAGTTCCTTACAGCAGTTTATAGTCGAGATGTACTGTGAAGATCTTAGAATTCTTTTATCGTGGCAACCTTAGACCTTAGTGTCCACGTGGGTGTTGGAACAAATACTTGCAGACGATCTTTATAGAGACGTCCCCAGCTGGTGGTGTGTAATGTAGTCGCAAGGGGAGGGGCTGTTTGCAGGTAATCTCTTGATGAGGTGTTGGGTACAGGTGTTCCTAAGGTAATTTATTTTTCCAGGTAAGTTTAACGAGTGATTGATCCAGTCAGGCTTATATAGATGAGTTCTGGGCTATCTTCCTTGTCTAAACTCACGTAGGGTAAAAATAAATATATCAAATATCACTCAAACACCCACTCGAGTAAGGAGAAAAATCAAAGTAGAATATTACTCAAGTTTTGCCTTAATGTTCGCGGTAAAAGCTGTCGTTTCTTGATATCGTAAAAGTAAGAAAAAAAATCGATTGCTTCATGCCATTTGTCCACGCTAGAGGAAGTTGGTCACCAGATTGGCCGAAATTTCTTCACCTCCACCTTCCTCCCCCCAGTGGTGAACTTCTGCATCGACAGTCTCCTCCCAAGCACAAAGCCCCATTACTCCACCACTCTTTTCCACACGACGATAACACCAACCTCCACAATTCCACCTTCACGCCAATATTTCTTTTCCCCCTCTCTCTCTCTCTCTCTCTCTCTCTCTCTCTCTCTCTCAGAAAACTTAAAAATAAAATAAGTTTACTTTAGGTTTACTTAGGTTAGGTTAGGTTAGGTTTTCTGCCATACGAAAGAGCTTAGGCGAGACGTATCACTGTAGGGAAGACACAGGCAGTAGACAGAGACTCTATCCGTGATGAGTGGCCGACGATGCATTATAGCGACTGTCAGTGTAATGCAACAGGTTTTAATTTGCTATGAGTTTGTGTGTGTGTGTGTGTGTGTGTGTGTGTGTGTGTGTGTGTGTGTGTGTGTGTGTGTGTGTGTGAGCTTTTTCTCCAGTCCGTCAGTGTGTGTCAGTTTGTAAACACGCCAGCATAGTGTGTCGTCACCCTGGCATCCCTTAGACTTATATTTGTTGTTTTAATTATTACTGTAACCTCCTATACCAACCAGCTGCCTTCCTAAAATATATAGTACAGTCGACTGCACTTATACCTGGTACAGTCGCTGGTGCGTTTTGTGAAATGTGGCACCACTGTGTTTGTTTACATCGTATTAAAACTCCCAGAATGGTCCAAACGAACCTCACAATAGTAGCCAGACTAAGGATGCAAGATAAGCATTCTACAGAGTTGCCACATCTCACAAAACTCGCCAGACACTGTACCAGGTATAAGTGCAGTCGACTGTACTTGTCACGTGGGTCATGTGATCAACGCCTTCCTTTGAAACCAGGAGCCAAGTTGGGTGACACCTGGTCTCTGTTTTTAACCTATACCTAATAATAGCTGCTAGTTTATTATCCTCATCTAACTATTTGCACTGGACTGACTTATCTGATAACTGGTGATAATAACATAGTCAGTGGGCGACCTACGAGTTAACTCTGACACTGGGAGCAATTGCACACTCAGCTCAGCTCAGAGTATTCTACCTAACGTCTCCAGGATCTACTACACCTTCGCTAAGCCCCTACAACAGACATGAATACTATAAGCTTATTCTACAGTCCCTCAGCGTGTGTCAGCTTGGTCAAGTTTTATTCTATCCCTTTCACACAGGAAGCAAAAATGATGAATCCGGAATACAACAGAAAGTTTGGACCAAAAAAGTGGGAGAACTTTTTGAAAAATTTAAAGGTACGATATATGTGTGTGTGTGTGTGTGTGTGTGTGTGTGTGTGTGTGTGTGTGTGTGACCTCTGCACCAGACCAGATAGACGATAACCTCAGTGTCCATCGTTATATGGTTCCCATTATTCACTCGGAGTGTTACCAGGAAGCCACACTAATAAACACTCAGTGGACGGCAACACGCACTCAATGGACGGCCAGAAACGCACTCAATGGATAGCTCTGACACGCACTCAATGGAAAGTAACACGTACTCAATGGACGGCCAATCACGTATTCAATGGACGGCAACATGCACTCAATGGAAGGCCAGACATGCACTCAATGGACGGCCAGACACGCACTCACCATCACCTCTTTACCCATTGAAGTACGAATGTTAAGTGTGAGTGTTAAGTGTCAGAGTATGTGTTAAATGTAAGTGTAGGTGTTAAGTGTAGGAGTTAAATGCAAGTGTTAAGTGTAAATGTAGGCATTAAGTGTAAGTGTTAAGTCTTAGTGTTAAGTTTAAGTGTTAAATGTAAAAGTTAAGTGGAAATGTTAAGTATAAGTATAAGTATATGTAGTAAGTATATGAGATGATGTTTGCCCACTTGACGATGTATTTACTTAAGACACCCCTACACTAACCTAACCTAACCCCGCAGGCTGGGTTAGGGTGTTCAATCATCAGGTGAGATAAGATGGAGTGCTAATATATATATGATCCAGGGATATTTAGTGAACTACACTGTACTTAATAATATGTACTGTACTGACTCACACAGAGAGAGTATTATAACATGTAAGTCTGTCACCTCGGGAATAAACCGCTCAGAGTATTGTGAAGTTGTACCAAATATCATAATTTAGATTTACTGTAGTTTATCTTCCTGGCATTTGCAGTAATGAAGTTTGTTTTACTAATTTGTTACGTCTGTTTGTAAACAATGGACACGAGGAACGTTTTCTGTTGATGTAGCAAAATGAGGAGAACTAAAATAAACGTTTTTTTTTCGTTTTTTTTTATGCAATAACATTTTTTTCTTTCTTTTCTCTATCCTTTCCTTTATATAAAGTTTGTCTAAGAAAGGTTTACACACTGTGAAAAATACATAAATAATTCAAAGTGTGCATACAATTTTGGGACACCATATATATATATATATATATATATATATATATATATATATATATATATATATATATATATATATATATATATATATATATATATATATATATATATATATATATATATATATATATATATACATATCTTTGAAAATAAAATGCACGGGTAAAGAAGCACTCCAATGCTCTTGAATGGGAGCAGCTAAGGTACTCCGTTTGTTTTGCTTTCCCGTGTGATTTCCTCAGATATCCATTTCATTGGCGGATCTACATGCAATATATATATATATATATATATATATATATATATATATATATATATATATATATATATATATATATATATATATATATATATATATATATATATATATATATATATTATCACTAATTTTACGTTATATTATTTAAAAAAATAATAAGACGGTGTCACACGGTAAACTTTTACTTCGCCAGATGTACTGTACGCTACGCTATACTATACTATACAAATCAATCAGTCTTACACACTCAAAAACACTCGAACGTCATCTAGACAAACTCAAATAGACGAGGAAGGTTTTGCAGCGTCAATGGACACAGAAGCGAATGTCAGCGGCGCCATCCCAAGTGACGACAAAGTACACCAACTAAACTCAAGTAATTTGCAAAGTTTGGAGTCATCAAAGAGGAGATGGAGGTAGAAGCAGCACCGCCTAGCACACCCCCGATATGTCAGGTCACTATATTACCTGCAAATGTGACCTTACAGAAAATACTCGTGTTTTAGGAGGAGGATTAGGAGGAGGAGGAACCACTCAAGAGCATTTTGGAAACTAGGATGGTGAAGAGTTAATCACTGGGTGAGTTTGACTTATAAAAACTATATATCTTTCACGTCTGTAGAAAAATTACCTTCACCCTTTTTAAACGAGGAAGAATTAACATCATACACGTTAAAGGAGTGTATATTTGTGTCCTGGGTGTGTGTGTGTGTGTAGGGATGATAAGGTCGGGTGTTTGTATTCTTGGTTGTCTCCCGGTAAGTTCTCCTCTTGCTAATGACTTGGTACGGTGTTGGCTGAGAGACAGAGGGAGGGAGGGAAGGAAGGGAGGGAGGGAGGGATAGGAGGAGTTGCTAGAGGGAGTGAGAGGTAATGGAAGGAAGGGAGGGAGGGATAGGAGGAGTTGCTAGAGGGAGTGAGAGGTAATGGAAGGTGGGGATGGAGGGATAGGAGGAGTTGCTAGAGGGAGTGAGAGGTAATGGAAGGTGGGGATGGAGGGATAGGAGGAGTTGCTAGAGGGAGTGAGAGGTAATGGAAGGTGGGGATGGAGGGATTGCTGAGTTTTGGTGTTATTCTGTTATCAAATATTTTTACCTGGTTTAGTGAGATTTTTTTTTTATCTTTAAGCAATTTTAGAGGATACGATGATAACGCAAAGTAAATAGTGGGACATAAGAAATAGCCAACTCGCAGACAATAAATTTTTACTGTTGGTGAAGGCTTGAACCCTTCGTGTACTGGGTTCTCTCTGTGTTGAATAAAATTGCCTGGCGTTAACCAAATAAAAAACTACAAATGGTGTGCCTGTAGTAAAGGAATTAGTGGATATATAATATACTATTACTGACAACTTTTGATAACTTATAACACTCAGTCATCACCAGTCTTCATAATACTTCCCTTAAACTCACATTTCAACATCTTCCTCATTATTCACAGGTTTGGCATTAATTTCGTGTTTTCGTCTCTGGTGGCCCCCAAAACTCAGCCTCATCCACAGATTCTCTCCATTATCGGGATTTCCTCAAGTTGGGCTCAGTTAAGCAGGTGGTGGTCGTTACATCAACAGTTTTTCACCCCCAGATGTTGACCTCCCATTAAACTTTTCAAACTCGTTCCAAAATCTTTTGTGACTTTTATGCCAGATGGAACTGTCTCCAAAATATTCAAGTTTTTCTCAACCTCTTCTCAAATTTCCTCCAAGTAATTTATTTTCCATCTTCATATTGACACAGAATCTGACTAAGTCATCTAAGAAATTATATATATTTTTATTTTTCTGTTTTCATATGAATGTTTGATTTTATGTGGAATTATTACATCAGCATAAAATACTATCATGTAATTATCCCAGTGAATGTGTGTGTGTGTGTGTGTGTGTGTGTGTGTGTGTGTGTGTGTGCGTGTGTGTGTGTGTGTGTGTGTGTGTGTGTGTGTGAGACTCTTGGGTTCAAAGGCATCAAGGCAGATATTTAAGATGCTCTCAAACTAAGAGTGTACCATTATCCACATAACCTACTTAGAATATGACCACGTGGAATGGGGCAGTAGTTCAGACATGTTCAGGAGACTTTGTGTTTTTCTTCTCTTAGCTGTGTGATGGACTTGAGGAGTCACACATGATGCAGTGTGTCCTCTGATGAACATGTTAAGTGACTCATATTACTGGTTGACAGGTGTGGTATATCATTTATGCTACAGGCTTAGATTTGGTTTGGTTAGGTTAGGTTAGTTGAAAATTGTTTTATATAGATTACCTGTATGTTGTGACGGAGAGGGGGGGGGGTAACCTCAACCTCCACCACACAAACCCTCGACATTCGCCACACACACCCTCGACCTCCACCACACCCTCGACCTTCACCACACACTCGACCTCCACCACACCCTCGACCTCCACCACACCCTCGACCACACACACCTCGACCACCCACCTCAAAATATCGTTCAATATATCTGAGTGGCTGAACCAGGCGGCCCAGCAGCTGAAATTAGAGACAGGTGTAATTAGTTCATGGGAGTGAGAGTGGGAGGTGGAGGATGAGGAGGTGGGTGAGGTGGGTGAGGCGTGGGTGGTGGTGATGTGGTGGTGGTGGTGGTGGTGCTGTAGTGGAGGTGATGCTGTGGTGGGAGGTGGTGGTGATGGTGGTGGTGGTGGTGGTGGTGATGATGGTGGTAGTAGTGGTGGTGGTGGTTGTGGTGATGCTGTAGTGGAGGGGTTGGTGGTGGAGGGGTAATTGGAGGTGATGAAGTAACTTGTGGTGGTGATGGTGATGCCACTGGTGGTTGTGGAGCAACTGATGGTGATGAAACAACTGGTGGTAATGGCGCCACTGGTTGTGATGAAGCATCTGATGATGATGGTGGTGCAACTGGTGGTGGTGAGGTAACTGGTGGTGATGAAGCAACTGTTAGTGGTGGTGAAGCAACAGGTGATGGTGGTGGTGAGGTAACTGGTGGTGATGAAGCAACTGTTAGTGGTGGTGAAGCAACAGGTGGTGATGGAATAACTGGTGTTGATGAAGCAACAGGTGGTGAAACAACTGGTGGTGGTGATATAACTTGCTGTGGTAATGAAGCAACTGGTAGTGGTGGTGATGAAGCATCTGGTGGTGGTGGTGGTGGTGGTGAAGCAACTGGTAGAGGTAGTGGAGGCGTCACTAGCCAGCCCGAGTCCTCCTGCACCAGTGGTACAGAGACACACTGACAGTGATGAAGTAAAAAATATCCAGTGTTGACTGAAATGGCTGACTATGATATATTGAATTTAAACACACTGGTAGTGAAGGATACAGTGTAACAGTGAAGCTATGCGGGCAGTGAAGAGTGTGGACGGTGAACAGTGTGGACAGTGTAGAGTGTGGACAGTGAAGAGTGTGGTCAGTGAAGAGTGTGGGCAGTGAAGAGTGTGGTCAGTGAAGAGTGTGGTCAGTGAAGAGTGTGGACATACAAGTGATACATGGTCAATGATCCAGCGTACACACACACACACACACACACACACACCAAGCATCCTCAAAAAAACCACCCACAACTGAGGTTTCTCTCTCGCTTGCTGCCAGTAGATCCCCTCAAAGGCTCTGAAACTCCCCTCTTACCAAGGCCTCCATGCAACCCTCACTTTCCCCTCATCCCCTCCCCTCTCTGTATACAACATACCGGCCACAGTATACAACATATACAACATACAACATACATATGGGTGACAGGGTCGGCGCGGTTCATTCATCAACTGACACACTCACTTCCACTCACCCACACCAAAAGGTTATTACATTCCTGTAGGGTATAGTGGAGCCTGAGGGTGGAACACTGGTGATGGTGGAGCCTGAGGGGTGGAACACTGGTGATGGTGGAGCCTGAGGTGGAACACTGGTGATGTGAGGTGGTGGAGGCCTGAGGTGGAACACTGTGATGAGTGTGGAACCTGAGGGTGGAACACTATTGATGGTGGAGCCTGAGGGTGGAGAACTGGTGATGAGTGGAGCCTGAGGGTGGAATACTGTGGTGATGGTGGAGCCTGAGGGTGGAACACTGGTGATGGTGGAGCCTGAGGGGTGGAACACTGGTGATGGTGGAGCCTGAGGGGTGGAACACTGGTGATGGTGGAGCCTGAGGGGTGGAACACACTGGTGATGGAGGTGGAGCCTGAGGTGGAACACTGGTGATGATGGGCCTGAGGGTGGAACACTGGTGATGGTGGAGCCTGAGGGTGGAACACTGTGATGAGGTGGAGCCTGAGGGTGGAACACTGGTGATGGAGTGGAGCCTGAGGTGGAACACTGATGAGAGAGAGAGAGAGAGAGAGAGAGAGAGAGAGACTACAATTATATATATATTCATTACTTGTGTTCAAAAGTAAACAATGGGTGGTGGCTGTGAAATGCTGTCGAACCGAGGAAATATTGTACTGCATTTAGCACTTACTATGAATATCCGGCGTTAACGAAACATTGGGAGGGAGGAAGAAGGGTGGAGGAGGAGAAGAGGTGGAGGGAGGAGGAGGAGAAGGGAGTGGAGGAGGAGGGAGGAAGAAGGGGTGGAGGAGGAAGAAGAGGTGGAGGAGGAGGAGGAAGAAGAGGTGGAGGAGGAGGAGGAAGAAGAGGTGGAGGAGGAGGAAGAAGAGGAGGAGGAGGAGGAGGAGGAGGAGGAATACAGTAGATGGAGGAGGAGGAGGAAAACGACTATTCCTCCATCATTTATCAAGTTTTCCCGTCATCAAAAATAGTTCTGGTAAGACGTGTCCAGTGTTTTAGGAAATGATAAAAACATCTAATATATGTTATAAATCTCGGTTTTATTTTGTCCCTGAAGGTAAGGAATGATGCTTAAGGTTGAGTTTGTGTTTACTTTTGTTTGAACGTCTGTAGATTATTTATGGATGGAAGATATTGTGAATAAGGATTGTATTAGCTTTGATACATCTTGGTACAGTTTGTCTATGAGTGATTGTGTGATATTTTACTTGATTTCAGGATGTGATCAGAACCTTGAATATGTATCGGTCATGTTCAGAAAGAAAACTAAATATGATAATGTTATTCGTTTTAGTCTTATCTGGGTGTTGTACAGTCGCCTGCACTTATACCTGGTACAGTGGCTGGTGCATTTTGTGTGATGTGGCAACTCTGTGGAATCCTTATCTAGCATCCTTAGTCTGGCTACTATTGTGAGGTTCCTTAGAGCCATTCTGGGAGTTTTAATACGATGTAAACAAACACAGATACCTTTTTTGGGGGGGGGGAGGCAAAATCTTTTCTGACACCTTTGTTATAATACATAGGGAAGAAAGTTAAATGTTTGAATGGGAAATATATACAGTTTTCCTTCAGAACTTTATGATATGATCAAAACTCCCTCAGGAAGACTGAAGGTTTAAACCACTGATGGTGACAGACAACACCAACCAACTAAACCAAACTTAATGATCTTACATATCTAGTGATTTAGTTACGTTTGGTTGGTTTCAGTCATCGTCGTAGCCCCACAAACTGTTGCCGTCTCGTAAGAACACTTCTAAAGTCTTACTGTAGGTTCATTATTTAATACACTCTCCTGATACACATTTATACTTTACAACAAACACCTCCTTCAGATCCTGCCAGTATATAACGTGGTGTAACTGGCGACTTTCTCCTTAACCTTTACGAAAATATTTTATAATAATAAAGCGAGATGGAAGGTTAATCTGATTATTTTTGTTCCAGGTGGGTGAAAGTTATCAGCTCCTGGAGGGACCGTAACACACTTCAGGTATGTCCAAGTCAGTTTTATCTATCAGTTATCATTGTTATTGTGCTTGTGTTGCGTCTCCGTTAAGTCGCCGTTACCTCCCGTGATGAAGATCAGGACCACGTTTGTTGTATAAAGTCTCGGGAAATTTTCTTCATCCAGCGATTTTCTAGATAATGACTTGCGTATATCATTAACTCAATCAATTTCCGCAACTTTGAATTATTTATGTCATTATTACATGAACTTTTAAGTCATTTTCCATCCCGTCATCATACATCTTATTAGAACTGTCATGTTGTCAAGTGTTTCTTGTGATTACCAAAGATCGGGACTGAATCTGGCGAGGAGGACGTCTCATAGTTATCTGGTTCTTCCTTTAAGACATCTCTCCAGTTTGTTATGGTCTTCCTCTCTCATGCGCTGGTAGTTATTTGAAGATAACGCAATATTACTACCTGAATATCGTGTTTTGGTTTTCAAATATAATATATCGTAGTAAAATATGGAGCTCCCTGGCAGGCACCAATTGTTCTCCAACGTTGCTTTTTTCACCAAATTCTCTTCAGTTTGTAGAGCTACAGCCGAAAACGAAAACTTATATTGAGTTTTCATTATTTTTTACTGTAATTTGGAAGCACGTGGTTGCCTCCTCGTGAATCTGTCGATGTTGTTTCCCTCCTATGAGCAGAAAACATACAAACTTGTTGGTGGCAAAGTATAGTCACCACTCCTGGGATGTTTACATTAGAGAAGTTTGTGGGTAGACAAAGTCTCTTGAAGTTTTAGGGTAGGTCGCTGGTTGAGCCTCGGGGTGTAACTGGTTCATCAGGTAATTTCACCACTGTCACATGGGTAACAGTAGTTAGTCTTCACTGTCATCTTATGAACTAGTCACAGATAACAATTGGTAATGTACCAGTTCACTGTAGTGTAATCCTGTGGTGGAGACTTGTAGTAATTTGTTAACTTCACCACCGTCACACTAATAACTGCTTTGTACAGTAGTTTCAGGTGGCGCTACTTGTAATATTTATTTGTAGTTGACTCAGAGTAACTTAATGCTCACACAAACAAGACTCAGTTTATTATGAAAATAGACGCACAGTGTTGTTATGATGACGAATTAACCGATGATAGGCAACTGTTCTTTTATGAGAGAATATAAGAGGTTATTAACAGAGGTTCTTTAACACGTCTATGGTGTGTGAGGTACAGGGCCACTGTGGGCTGGGTGCTAACTGTGTGAGTAAGAGGTGCGTAGGGGTAACTGAGTGTCATCTCCAACTTAACAGGGAACGATAAGCCGCCCCCCCACTCTTTGTATAGTAATTCATTCTCTCTCTCTCCCCCCCCCCTCTATCTTTTTCTCTCTACTTCCTCTCTCTCTCTCTCTCTCTCTCTCTCCCTCCAAGACTCAGCTCAACTATTTCTGGTCATCCTTCACTGCAGGATGACCGAACCTTTACATCTTCATACTATCGAGCCAAACATCCTTCTACCATCTCTCTTCCACTCCCTATCTTTATCGTGTGTTTCCCTCCTCCTTATACATCTTGTTTACTTTGTGTTTATTACGAATTTATTATCTGTTTATCCTCCGCTTGTCTTCTGTTTACCTCATGTTTTGTCTATTATTTGTTTATCTTTAGTCTGGTGTTGTGTTTACTTTGCGTGTGTGTATGTGTGTGTGTGTGTGTGTGTGTGTGTGTGTGTGTGTGTGTATGACTCAATCAATCAAATATTTGTTCAATTAATCACTTTCAACACACACACACCTACACACACACACACACACACACGCACACACACACACACATACATTCTCTCTCTCTCTCTCTCTCTCCCCCCACTCCCTCTCTTCTATACACTATGTTGTCTTTTCCAATCATCATCCATTCTCTTTTTACTCTGTTCTCACTTCCCTTCTCTCTCCTGTTCCCCCTTCACTCTCTCACCCTTTCCTCTTCCCCACCACTTCGCTTACCTTCGTCCTACCCTTCTCTCCATCTCCCCTTCCTTTTCTTCTTTACCCCCACCTCCCCCTCCACTTTTATCTCCCCTCCCTTTCCCAACCTCCTCTCCTTCCCCTCCCTCTCCCATTTCATCTCCCCCCCTCTTCTTTTATCTCCCCTCCCTTTCCCGACCTCCCCTCCTTTTCCCCACCTCCCCCTACTCCTCCTACCCAGACAATGTAGTTATGGTATGGTTCTATTCTGGTCAGGAGGTGCCGCAGTGCTCCCGTTAACGCCTGCTGGATCGGGTCATTCAGAGTGGCATGTGTCACCTCTTTGGGTAGTGCCACTTATGAGGTGTCACTCGTCTGTACTGTGGGGTCGAGGTGCCAAAACGAACTAATTGTGTTTATCATTGTGATTTAAGAGTTGAGTTATTATTATTATTATTATTATTATTGTTCTCTCTCTCTCTCTCTCTCTCTCTCTCTCTCTCTCTCTCTCTCTCTCTCTCTCTCTCTCTCTCTCTCCGTACAAAAAACTTAAAACTATGTGTGCTGGTCATGTCTGTGTAGCAGCTGGGGAGGAAAACTTGGGATTAAAAATGTGTGGATCAACTCCCACCTTTCACGCACAGGTAGGCTTGCCGATGCTCCCCTCCCTCTGGTGAAAAAAAGGGTGGTGGTAATCTGGTATGATGCAATGGTGAGGGGGAGAAAGGTTGAGGGAGGGATGAAGGAGGGGGAGAGAAGAGGAAGGAGAAATGAGGGAGGGGTGATGGAGGGAGGTAAGAAGGAGGAAGGGAGGAATTGATGAGGAGAAGTTCAGGGAAGAGTTAGGAAAGAGTTGGGGAGATGTTGACTCATACAGTACATCGACTACCTCTCATTCCGTTCGTCTTGAAGTGTCGCGCGAACATAGTTTTTTTGTTTTTTGTAGAGAAAGATAGGGTGAAAGAAGATTAGAGGTGGAAGTTATAGTTCGGAAATTGAAGAAATTTAGGAGGAGGTAGGAGAGGGCGGGCTGACCGCCTAGTCATGGGCGGTTATGTCATGGGTTAGTTATTGTCTGTCGGTACAGGCACTAGACATCCTACCCTGTCCCATATATGGGTGTTTTAAGGGCCTTATTTCATATTCCGCCGACCCTACTGGCGGATGCTGGTCTAGGGAGGTTGTCTATTGCCTGGCCGTGTAGATCGGGGGTGGTAATGGACCTTTTGAGATTTCGTAGCTTTTTGGGAACCATGTATGGTTGTTGTCGTTATCTGGTGGGCAGTGTGCAGCTGCTGGTTGATGGGTTTCATTCTCAGGTCTCTATGTATCTCGGCTGTGGTTCTGGTGAAGGGGTATCTTTCACCTGTGACGAATCTTAGGGCTTCATTTTGGACCACCTGTAATTTTAATATTTGAGTGGTGCTCATAGTATGAAGAGGTACTGCTGGGTAAGTTAATATCGGTGTGATAAATGATGTCACCAGGCGGAGTTTTATTTTCTCAGGAAGCGCTTTAAAGCGGTATAGTTTTCTCAGCTCTCTTCTTGCCTTTTCCTTCCTGGTGTGGACATGATGGGAGTAACCTGTCGTGGATATATGCAGGCCCAGGAGGGTGCCTCTGCTTTTGTATTCTATCTGGGCATTATTGGTTACTAATGGATGGGTTTTCCTTCTGCATAAGGGTATCACTGTGAATTTCGGGAGACTGGTTTGGATTTTCCATTGTTTTTCGTAGTTATTTACCCTTTCTAATTCCCGCCTGGTGTTTTCGGCCTGTAACGCTCGCGATTTTCCTTGATGTGTTGTTATTTGAGTGATGTCGTCTGCATACATAATATCTTCGTTACCTATTCTAGTGGGAGGCGGGGTGTCACTTGTGTAGATAATATATAGGGTGGGGGAGAGGACGCTCCCCTGAGGGACTCCGCTCATGAGTGGGAAGGTCTCTCCTGTGTGTTGTCCTACCCTCAGTCTGGCATTTCTGCCGTCAAGAAAGTTGCAAAGCAGCTTTTCAATGTTGGTGGGAAGTCCGAGTTGGAGGATCTTATATTTTAGACCGTCGTGCCAGACTTTGTCAAATGCCTTCGCTACATCCCGGAGAGTTAGATTACATTGTCTACCACTCGCCGCGGCTCTGGCTATGTTTTCACATGCCAGGGCTATCGCTGTTGTGGTGGACTTCCCTTTCCTGAACCCGAATTGTCTCCAGTTGACTCTGTTGGTTGTTTGAACATTGGGGTGGAGCAGAGCAGGGCAGGTGGGTACTGGAAGGAGGGCAGGGGCGGTGTGGGCAGGGGGCTGGGAGGAGCAGGGGGCGGGGGAGGGCAGGGGGGCGGAGAGGGCAGGGGGCAGGGAGGGTCTGTGAGTGATGGACACACACACACACACACATGCACACACACACACACACACACACACACACACACAGAGTTTAAGCTGATAAACGAATAAAATTTACGAAAGAGAGTGAGGACAAAATTGATAAAGACTTGTGAATGAAAAGAGAGAAGAGAGAAACCCGATAAGAACAACGAATTCAAGTTAGAGAGAAGAATGAGAAGACTTGCGAACGATAAGAGGAGACAATAAGTGAATAAACGGATAAGCATAACAGAAAAACAAGAGAGAATATTGATAAATTATATAAGAAAGTGGGGAAGGAAAGATGAAAAAACTTGCACAGGAAAATAATGAAAAAATAAAAAAAGAAGGAATAAGGCAAAAAGGCTAATGAGATAGACAGACAAAAAGAAAGAAAGAAAGAAAGAAAGAAAGAAAGAAAGAACAATGGATAAACTTGGGTACAAAACGAAAGAAAAAAAGAGGTTAGAAAAATGGATAAGACAGAAGGAAGATAAACAAAGACGAGAGTGAAGGAGTGTTGACAAAAGGGAGGAAGTGAGAGGGAGAGAAGGAGAGGGAGAGAGGGAGAGGGATGGTGAGAGGGAGAGGGTAAAGGATGAGGTTTAAGGGAGGAAATAAAAGGGTAAGGGGGTGAGGGTGGGAGAGAGAGATGCTTAGGGAGGGGTGTTAAAGGGTGAGAAGGAGAAAAGAAAAAGGAAAGGGAGAGAGAGAGGAGAGAGGGAGAGTGAGGGGAGAGTGTGAGGGAGGATATGGGGATAATGTGAAGTGAGGGAGAGTATGGGGAGATATATAGGGGGGGTATATCGCTAAAACATAACATCAACACAACAATCACAGCATCAACACACATCAACACAGCAGCAACACAACAATCACAGCAGCAACACAGCATCAACACAGCATCAACACAGCATCAACACAGCATCAACACAGCATCAACACAGCAGCAACACAGCATCAACACAGCAGCAACACAACAATCACAGCAGCAACACAGCATCAACACAGCATCAACACTAACAAATCAGTGCACCTCTCCGGGCTGGCCAACAAAGCCTCAGAGCGACGAGCAGGTGCTCATTTAAGCTGTGTAATTATGCTGATTAATAATGAGGAAGATACGAGGTGAGATCAAAGACGAAGCGGCTCACTTTGATGTCAAGCCCTGCCCAAGTCAGCCCAAGTCAGCCCAAGTCAGCCCAAGTCAGCCCAAGTCAGCCCAAGTCAGCCCAGGCTCTAGGTATTCCTTTCATATCAGTCCTACGCCTTCATAAGTTTTCTCCCTTTGGCTTTTCGCTAAACTATACTTTTCTCGTGCAGTTTAAATGTCTCTATCTCTCTATCTCTCTTTCTCTCTCTCTCTCTCCTCAGAATGTTAACGTTGGATATTACTCTGCAGTTTTACGCTTGCTAAGCTTCCCTTCTCAATATTACCAGAACTCACGAACAGTCGGAAGTCTCCCTCTTGTTTCTCCCCACAAGGTAACGAGACGTTTCAACAGCAGTCGCTCGGTTGGGCAGAGATTACCTTGCTCTTAAGCTGGAGTATCGCGGTAATGACTTTTTATTATCTCCCAGAATAAGATTACGCAGAACCACGATAAGGTTTGCTGACTCTGAATTGGCAAGAGTTAGTAGAACGCGTCGCCAGACCGTCGCCACATTCATGTAGGTATTTATCTGGCGTTAAATGCCCTCCTTCCTCGCACAGACTCTCTCTCGCCAGCAACTAGATGATGTCAACGCCAGAGAGATGTGCAGTTACCGTGACGTCAAGGGGAGTTAGTTTGCGACATCTGAGGACTCCAGCAACCTGCCAAACAAGTTGTGAAATCAAGAAGATGCTTTCGTGTCCCTCGAGGAACATTTTGTAATAGGACGCAGTGTGTTTTATGCTGGGACAGTTGGTGAGAGCCTTCTGTGGATACCGTGAAAATGTTCTCGAATACTGTTTGTGCTTGAGCCTTGAAGTGCTTGGAGTAGAGATTGGTGAGCAGTCGTGTTGGTCTTTATTACTGTAGCTCAATGCTGGAGCAATATTAGTAAGAATGATGAATAATCTTAAAATTATTGAATTATTTTTATAATTATCGTCAATATTTATGTAATTATTTTCAGTATTTTTTATTTTCATCATTATTCACAATTTTTAATGTTACTGTTATTGTTATTGTTATTATCATCACTCTTCCCAATAGCCTTCTCTTCTCCATCACCACAACAACCAACACTGCAGGAAATAGTTTAAGGTTACTCATCATTACTCACCCACTATGAAGCATGCAGTGCGGTGATGGTCCCTGAAGGTGCCGTAGAGTCACGATGCTGAGGCTGGTGCCGAAATTTCAGGCAGTTTCCCTGTACCATAAACTAGGTGAGGCCATTGTGCTAAAGAAGTGTTCCTCGGGGCAGGAGGGATGAGCCTCTACTGCCACCAAGGCGACCATTTACTCAGTAATTGGAGGGGAAGAAATAAAGGGAGGGTACTGGTGGAACCCTTTTCAGCTCTCGTGAATTTTTCCCTAGATTGCTTCAGGCTCAGGTGGGGGAGTCGTAATCTTTCCCCCGCCGTGCAGGGACCCACTAGGGGGATCTCCCCAGACCTCCATGGACTCTTGAGCAGTGTGTGTGTGTGTGTGTGTGTGTGTGTGTGTGTGTGTGTGGTCTAGATTCTGAAAGGCTCGTATGTTAGCTTATCCCGATAACGAACTGGAAGTGTGCAAACCTTTCTAAACTGACCATTTAAACTCCAACACAAAGATGACCAAAACAACATTATATTCTACCACAACTAAGCACTGTACGATCTCTTACACCCACGGACTGTACAGTGAGAGGATCTTAGGTATCTCTGAGACTCCGGACGCTGGTTGTTGTGGGGTTTTCATTAGTTGACGTCTGGGCAAAGTTCAGTGACCCGCCACCACCATCCTCTGTACACTCACTATACTCTCACTATATTCTCACTATATTCTCACTATACTCTCAATATACCCTCACTATACTCTCACTATATTTTCTTTCTCCTTCTCTCTTTTATTCTCAAACTCTTCCACATTTTCCTTTCCATTTTGTCCCCTTTTATCTCACCACTATTCTTCTCAATGGTCTTACAGTCCCCCACACACTCACTTTCCTTCTCTCTCTTTCCCATTCTTATCCTCTCTCTCTCTCT
This sequence comes from Homarus americanus, assembly GCF_018991925.1. NCBI lineage: Eukaryota > Metazoa > Arthropoda > Malacostraca > Decapoda > Nephropidae > Homarus > Homarus americanus. Next base: position 486,690 of record NW_024738773.1, on the reverse strand, counting down.
CTCTTTCATCTCCTTTCCTACCCTCTCTCCATAGAGTTGAGGGCCATGATTAAGACAGTCCACACACACGTCATTCAGATAATCCCGTAATAGCACTTCCCCCTACACCATAATATCACTTCATATATAATCAAAACTACTTTACTCACATCTAATCATGCATAACAACGTCCAAGAATTAATTAACGTCTTTCCTAATGTAGTAATTGTCTTTTGTCATGATGAGAGAGTTACTTCGAGGTCAGTAATGTCTTATTTAGTAGTGTAAGCGTCATTCCCTCTTCCTCCTTCCCCAGTGAGTGATCGTCTATTGAGAGGATATTATCGTTTCTAGTTTATGTTTACCTCCGTCAGTAGTAACAGTATTTACCTTCGTCAGTAGTAACAGTATCGATTATATTACTTCACGTTACTCTGGGTCTCTGTGTGTTATTTTAAGGTATAGGAAAAATAAAGGAAAGATAGGAGAAACAAGAGGAAATCAAGGAATGGTATGAATGTTAGAGAATCAATGATTTTGAGGAGGACGTTCCCAGTGTTATCGCCATCCAGTAATATTGTCACTCATCCACACTGTCAATGGACCTCAATAGACCTCTCTCTCTCTCTCCCTCCACCAATAACTGTCTTATATATCCACACACATCACGTCAGTATCCACACGTCCTTCATCCACCAAATAGCTGTTAAAGACAATTATATTATCTACTATCCACTACATCCATCCACATTATTCACCAAGACAACCACATCCCTTTCACTTCATTAGCCACACGAGCTTCCCTCTCTTCCTCTCCCCACCATCACTACTCTCCAGCGATCACCACACTCTGTATACCCTACACCACACCATCATTGCACCACACCATTACACCATTATCTATCACCACGCCATCACCACACCAACACCACCTACCATCCACCAATACTGTCATTACACCATTACAACCACTACACCATCACAATTACTATACCATCACAATCACTACACCATCACCACTACTACACCATCACAACCACTACACCATCACCATTACTACACCATCACAACCACTACACCATCACCACCGCTACACCATCACCACCACTACACCATCACAATCACTACACCATCACCATCACTACACCATCACCACCCTTATAATACCCAGTAACTAACACCATCAATACACTCACTTCCACAACCTCCTACACCCCCGACACACACACACACACACACACACACACACACCATGTTGATAGAGTACCGGCCTCGCTTGCTCACGGTCTTACAGGGTAATGGAGAGATGATAGACCGGCCCTACACACCAATAATTATCTGGTAAAATATCCCCCACGACCGTCAATTCCATCACGGCCGCTATATTACGACCGGCTGTCAATTCAGTGAGTAATGAAATGTTGGTCCGTTCAGAGTGTGGGGTAATGTAAAGGGGGGTTAGGAGGAGGAGGAGGAGGAGGGAGTGATAATGGCTGTAATGGGAGGAGAAGGATGGTGGAGATAAGGAGGATGGAAGGAAGGAGGAAGAGGAGGAGGAAGGGAGAGAAGGTTTGGAGGATGGAAGGAAAGAGGGAAAGAGGAGGAGGAAGACCAAGAGATAAGGAGAATGGAGGAAAAGAGTCAAAGAATAGGTGGAAGGAAGGAAGAGAGAGGAGAGATGGAGGATATGAGGAGGGATGAGAGAGAGAGAGAAGGGGAGAGAGAAAAGAGAGAAGGAAAACAGGGGAGAGGAGGTAGGGTAGAGAAAGTTAAGAGTCCTCTCTCTCTCTCTCTCTCTCTCTCTCTCTCTGTCCTGTCTGTCTGTCTCTCTCTCTCTCTCTCTCTCTCTCTCTCTCTCTCTCTCTCCTCACTGACGTTCTCTTCCACCTACAGTATGTAGCGCTGTCGCCTCGCTGTAGTGTGTGTTTGTGTATGAATTTCAGTGTGTGTGTGTGTGTGTGTGTGTGTGTGTGTGTGTGTGTGTAACTGTATTTGGAAGCCTTTCTCTGTGTGTATACGTGTTTTTATTCATATATATTTACGTGTATGACTGTATATACATATAAATACCCATGTGTATGTTTGTATGTAAGTGTATGAGGCTTGTTTGTGTCTGTGTGTATATCAGTCTGTGTTTATTTTCATGTTATAATTATCAACATTAGATAATTTCGTTCCATGATATTTTAGTAACACAAACATAATTAAGCTGAAGGTAATTGTTGGGTAAATAATGTTTATAAAGGTAACTTCCACACCTCTTCCCTGACAGTGAGAGGTAAGGTAAGTAGACGGGTAAATGAGAGAGAGAGAGAGAGAGCGAGAGAGAGAGAGAGAGAGAGAGAGAGAGAGAATACAGTGGAGTGTTGTTTAATACACCTATACACCCACGGGTACAGCCTCCCTACACCCACACCTGCAGTCAGTGTTTCAGGTGTAGGTTCAAGCCATCATGGTACACAGGGAGAGTCTTTATATACACAGTGAAACCCTCCATATAACGAACTAACCACTCCATATAGTTCATACTAACTGATCCTTGATATAACGGACATTCATCTCCATATAGTTCATTAAATAGATGTTTCACTTTATATAATACATTTTTGTTGGGTGTTTATATAATACAAACTAATATATATGTATAAATCGATAAGCCACCTCTCACTCTCTCTCTCTTTTTCACTTGATTTACTCTCTATAACCAAGCGACTGAACCAACACACCGTCCACACACCACAGCCGAGTGACCAAATACGCTCAAATGGCTGTGGTCAATGATGGGGGCAATATTTACACTGGACACAGATCTCTCAAGAAGTGGCGGCTAACTTGGGAAACGTGTTGAGTGTGCTGGCCGCTAATGTTTGTGTGTGACGTCATAGTGTTTACTCGCGGTAGGTGCTGGGCTAAGATAAGACGGTCGTAGGGCGGTCCACACTCGGGGCCAAAATTAGATTCGATATATTTTTTAATAGAAACATTTAAAGTTATTTTTTTTTTGGTATTATATCTATAGTTATTTGTCAAGGTTATTTGTGGAATTAGTATTTGTTTTTTTTGGTAAGTAGGGTTTTTTTTTCTTGTTATCGAAGCAAATATTTTCTCCGTTAGTATTTGTCGGGTTGTTACTGTATATGTATTCTGCTGGTCTGGCTAAACACATCTAGGTATAATTGATTACGTAGCTCCTAGAAGGCTACTAATAATGGTGACGTAGTTTCCCTGTGTATATATACCAAATAACGCAACTCCCACAAATGTGTTATTGATGACCTAACTTCCCTCATCAGTCTGTCATTGGGGGCTGGATGGTAACGTCATGCAAAGCGCTGTTGATTACTTGCACTGGCGTTAACTTTAATGGCGCGCGCTTCTGTGTGTGTGTGTGTGTGTGTGTGTGTGTGTGTGTGTGTGTGTGTGTGTCCCTTTAATCCTCTTCCTCGCTCCTCCATTAATCTCCATTATGACGTAAATGGGAGATAATGGAGCATATATCTCTCATTATACCAAGATGTTCTCCTTCGCCATTATACCAAGTACATTTCAGTCATAGTTTTGTCTATAATCTTATTATATTTGTTCTATCATTTGTCCTCTTCTTCTTCCTCTTTTTCTTCTTCATTCTTCTCTTTTACCTTCTCCTCCTCCTCTTTCTCCTCCTCCTCATTTCATAGCAAATCGTCTCTCTATAACCATGGAAGAGAGAGAGAGAGAGATAGAGAGAGAGAGAGAGAGAGAGAGAGAGAGAGAGAGAGAGAGAGAGAGAGAGAGAGAGAGCAGCAGCTTTGATCTACATTTCCCATTTTTTCCTGATAACTTTCCCTTTTAAGGCTTTATAAAACACAGCTTAAAGTAGATCCTATTTAAGCTTTCATGCTAAGCTTATAACATCATCAGTAAACAACAAAACACCCAAACAAACACTGTATTAACCTCTTCCTCCTGTTAACAAATGATACATAAACAGGTAGTGGTTAATTACCTCACGAACACACCTGTGAGGCCTCGTATACCTGGATAATACCTGGATAATTCATGAGGTAAATGGGAACCAGTGATACCTGAGCTAAAAATGTCCCCACCAATTTAATAGGAGATAAAAGATGATGGTTTTAGAGGCCACGACATGACGGCTCCAACATTTAGGTCGTGGGAGATGTTAAACTTCTCGTCCACATGAAAATGAGAGTTAATTGTATGAGAAAGGATAATTAATATGTAAATAAAGAAATTAAATATGGATTAATGAGTTAAATGATAAATAATTATATATATATGAAGAAAATAATTACTGTTCGTTATGTCTTACCTTCAACATATCACTAGAGTCTTGCGTCTCTCTCCAGCCTTCAATAACAGACTTATTACGGCTACACCAGACGAACGTTCGCTAGCCTTGACTGCAGCGGCGCTTCTTTGTAATAAGAGCTTTACAGTCTGGCCTCATATTAGAGAGCTTCAGGTGCCGCTTCACAAGGCTTCACCATCAGCAACTCCTCAAGGTTCCATGGGAATATCCTCTCCCAGTCTCTTGCTAAAGCTACCAACAGCGTCAAGGTTCATCATGCTCGTCGGCCTCACAGAGTTCATCGTTCCAGAGGTTTGTAACGCTCCATTAAAACTGGATGACAAGGAAGTAAGAGAAAAAGTCAACGACAGTCTGACGAAGCTGGAAAACTCACTGCAATTTCAGATGGGCGTTGGGTTACCCGGTGTCTTTGACTGGATCCTGGTGACGAAGGAGGTCAGGAGATTGTGTGGAAGGGGCAAAGAACAGCAGTCATCTGAGCCCTGGAAGTCGATCTCAGTGAGGAAATGAACATTCCCTTTACTCACTTCGGCCCCGGTTGAGATGCTTCTCGTGCTATCATTGGCCACACCAGCACCCGAGACCCTACACACAGCGCGCTGCCATTGGTCAAGCGTAAACTCGAGGACTGACAATACAGGTCCAGGAATCCACCCGATGAGATCTCTGGAGTTTATTGTCGTGCAACTGTTTATCTACGATACTTCGGGGCGACTCAGGACTCGGTGTAACATGACGACGGAGATAGACCTGAGAGCTGGGACTTATTGGTTCCTTGGTTTACAACACATCCCTCGCGCCATCTTCACCTCCCATTCTCTTCAGCGCCCACTGCTGTATCACCACACCCCCCTGAACATACTACAACAAGCACCACGATTCTCATTCTTAAAATATTCTTACGTCAGTGCTTTCCTAATTGGAGATAAGATTTACTGAACTACAAAGTCTTGACGGATAATCGGTATTAAATTGACCGCCACTGTAAATGAAAACGTGTGTGTATTGGTGGGTGGTGGTGTGTATTGGTGGGTGGTGGTGTGTACTGGTGGGTGGTGGTGTGTACTGGTGGGTGGTGGTGTGTACTGGTGGGTGGTGGTGTGTACTGGTGGGTGGTGGTGTGTACTGGTGGGTGGTGGTGTGTACTGGTGGGTGGTGGTGTGTACTGGTGGGTGGTGGTGTGTACTGGGTGGTGGTGATGGTGTGTACTGGTGGTGGTAGTGTGTTACCCCCCTTCTCTCCCCGAATACATTTTAATGATCGTAATAATTTTGACGGACACTTAATGCCTCTTTCGCTCTCCTTTCTTCCAGTTTTCACACTATGTTCCTTTATTACCATCGTCATCTTACTTCTTCCGTCTCCTCTCTCCCTCTTCTTCCTTCTGGTCTCTTTCTATTCTTCCTCCTAGCTCCTTTACTTCTTATTCTCCTTCTCCTTCTTTTATTTCTTCATCTTCGTGTTCTCTTTCTCTTTTTTCCTTCTCCTCCCGTTTATCATTCCCTTTTTCATCCCCTCTCTTCTCCTTCTCCTCCTCACCTTTTCTCCTTTCTTCCTCCTCCCCCTGACCCTTTTCTTCCTCCTCAATCTTACCTTCTTCCTTCTCTTCTTCCTCTTCTTCCCCCTTATCTTCTTCCTCCTCACCTTTTATCTTTTCTTCCTTTAAATGTTAACTTTTCCTACCTCCTCCTCTTACTTTTTCACTCCTCCTCCTCCTCCTGTTTCTCTTCCTCCTCCTCCTCTTCCTCCTCCTCCTCCTCCTCCTGGTAGAGCCCTAGGGTGCTCAGGGTGAGGTATCAGAGGCCAATATTCACCTGAGCAGTAACCTTCATCAGCGAGTCAATAGTGGTGGTGGTCGCTAGTGTATTGTGCTGGCCATCTGGAACCAGGTGAACGTTCCCGTCTCTCTCTCTCTCTCTCTCTCTCTCTCTCTCTCTCTCTCATTCTTACTTACGGTCTTACTCTAAATATTTTTCACTCGTAACAGATACGGACAGACACACATAACAATTATAAACAAACACATTCAATCAAACACGCCATTACCAACAAACACACACAAACATAAAAAAACACATACACTACACACACATACAGACAGACACACAGGTAAAAAAAAACAAACACCACATACTATAAAACACGACACACTCAACAAACATGTAAAACACCATAAGAGACAAGCATACAGACACAGTTAAAAACAAACACACTCTATCAACAAACACACTCAGGGACACATGAACAAACTTTACCTGGGTGGATAAATTATGTTAGTAGGTCACCTCTTGACAGCCAGAGAAGGTAAACAAAGGCGTATTAGGGGGTTGAGGTACTCGAGTCTACCTGTAAAGAGGACACACACACACACACACACACACACACACACACACACACACAGACACTCAGACACACACACACACACACACACTCATTCTTACAGTCACCTAACCTAACCTAACCTGTATACATTAGGAATATATAGAAGAGAATGAATCAGAAATACTTATTTAATTGAAGATAAATCGCGTAGAGGAATGGGAGAATAGTGTGTACTGGTGGGTGATTTATTTTTTATTTTTTTTTACCGGGATTAGCCTACCCAGGCACAGGTCACTGACCCACATCGGGGCCTAGGGGGCGAAAATCTAATAATAATAATAATAATAATAATAATAAATAACCATAAAGAAATACAAAATGAAAAAAAAAATAAAAAGTAAGAAACAATATATGACTGTTGTGTCGTCAATAGTAAGAGAAACAATTGAGACCTGCAATTGTGTGTAAATGAGGCAGAAAGTCAGATCATCAACCTGGGACTTGGTCACATATGGCAGCAGGGTCTACCATTAGACAATGCACTATGCTTCCAATATCTTCCCAGGCGGTAGTACCTCCCTGTTTGGTAGCTGCCTACTACACTGCAGAGGGACACAGGGTGATAGATAACACAGCAGAGGGACACAGGGTGATAGATAACACAGCAGAGGGACACAGGGTGATAGATAACACAGCAGGGGGACACAGGGTGACAGATAACACAGCAGGTGGAGGGGGAGGACCCGGCCATCTAGATCAAAGGGATGGGGCTCCTCTGTTATATTGGTATGCATGGCGGTACATTAGCGGGGAGGCGGCGACCCACAACAACGGAGAGATGAGCTGCATTTTGTCCATTACGGCGGAACTGCTGGGGTAGGAAGCCCAGGTTATTGTCGTTGTTTACGGCTCATGTTTGTCCGTTAAGTCACATAAACACGACTGAGGGAAAAGTCATCGTTTATCGTCGTTCTGTGCTGTAGGAGAATGATTATTCATGTGAGTCGGGGAATGTTTGGGGTAAGTAAAATGTGGCGGTGAAGGATAAGTGATCACTAAGCATTGTATTATGTTGTTTGAGACTGAAAATGCACAAAGTTACATACGATGTCTTGGTTGTTTTTCACTTAAGAGGATAATTTTCCGAGTGTGTGTTCTGCGACAACATTCACCGCCGCACCATGCTGCTGGGCAATGATCATTCACAGACAAACTCTTGCGGAAAGTGGGAAATTGCATGTTGTATCTCGCTTATTGTTCACTTAGGAGTATTTTTGCACTACGTGGAGCTGCGTTGAAATTTGCGGTCTAGACAGAACCAGAGACCGTACAACTGTCTGAGTGTGGCTGCACATACATACACACTCTAACTTCCGTCTGTATCCTAACAATAACAGTTTAATCTATTGGTGTTCCCCGCCAGTACTCCACCAGCGTTTCCTGCACAAGATGGCGGCTGCTGGTCGGTGGTGAATCTTGTGGTGGTGGATGATGGAGGGTGAACAAGTCTCTTAGCGCTGAGGACACGTGATAAAAGGCAGTGGATAATAATATTGCAGTATTGAGGATTGGATTAGGGGACGGATGGTGAGAGGGGGTACTAAGAAACGGACGTACCACCAAGAGAGGAAGGGAGGTCGATGACTCTTCCTCGACGATCTGGCCAATCTAGTAACTTACACTTGTCGAAGTTCATCATACTAAGTTTTAATTGAGCAAAAATACGTCCATTAACTGTCTCTTACAGCGGCCATCAGACGGGCTGTGAAGGACATTGCCTCACTCCCCCATCAGGCGCTGGGGAGATAAAGGAGGGAGAGTAATGAGTAGTGATGCCGGGATGTTGGAAGACTCAGGGAGAGGAGAGATTCACGGTACTTAAAGAGTGGTTGCTGGAGGCTCTAGAGGGAGTGCCTGAAGAAGGGGTACTGACACTATCCTCCTACAGAAGGAATATTTAGCATTAGGTTTCTGAGAGCTTGTAGGAGAGGAGGAACAGGTGATGAACATATATAACAGATAAAATCACAAAGAAACATCAAATTCAAGAACAAAACCAATCCTTCCACTTTTGTTAAGCTTCCAAAAAATTCAACTGGTGGTCGAATCGTTCTTTTTTTTTTTTTTTGGTTTAATTCAGTTTCACAATTTCCTGCAGCCGGCTACAACACTTCAGAATATCATAGCTTTGTGGTGGTCGTGTTTACGGTCATGGAGTTACACTGAGTCTGCGCGGGAAAATTTTGTTGATGCTCAAATAGTCACACTGAGTTAGCGCGCGAAAAAGTTTGTTTACACTGGAGAAGGTATACACTATGGTGACAGCTTGGGATTTTTATTGATAGATATTTTTTATTATATTTTTTGTTTCTCATTTTTTTTATATATACAAAGTGTTCCATTTCTTCCATTTATACCTTTATTTTATTGACTATATCGGATGTTTCAATTTTTGGCTAAGGGACTGGGCCTCAGTGAACAAATTTGACAGCGAAACTTTTTATTTTTGGAAGTCGATCTGTCTACTATTATTTATTATACCCAATGCACCTTATCCCCTCACTTGCCCTTTCCCCTCTCTATCCCATCTCCCCTCATCCGCCCATCCCATCTCCCCTCGCCTCTACACCAATCCCACTCTTTGACTCACATCTCCCCAAGGCTCTTTCCTTTCACCTTCTACATTTCCCCTCTCGGCTTCACCCATTCTCTCATATCTCATGAATCCCCTCTCACCCAATTCCCCTACTCTCTCTCTCTCTCTCTCTCTCCTCTTCCTCCTTTTTCCTGAATTCCTTTAATCTATCGGATTTTTCCCTCTCACTTTCCTCTTCCCCTCACCCTCCGTCCTCCTCCTCCTCCCGTCTCCCTCCTCCTCCTCCCGTCTCCCCTCCTCCCCCCCTTTCCCTCCTCCTCCCCTCTCACTATACCTGTGTTTTGTTTACCTTAAGCGTCGCTACCTGTACTTTTTGGGAATCTAGGTGGACGATTTTACTCCATGTTCTAAATATTTATGTGTGTTTAAGTCCTGGTTGCTCTCTCTCTCTCTCTCTCTCTCTCTCTCTCTCTCTCTCTCTCTCTCTCTCTCTCTCTCTCCCTTCCACTACCACTATTCCCCACCACTACCTCTCACTACCACCAACAATACTTTCCATACTGTAGCCATCCTCTTCTCCACCATTCTATCCTCAACCATCATCCTTCCACAACTATTACCACAACCATTCTACAACCACCACTACCTCCTTAACCACTACCACTCCTTCATTACCACACCACCATAACCACAGCACAATCACCACCATAAGCACTCCACAACCAGCACCACCACCACCACTATCATCACCACCAGCAGCACTATCACTACAATCACTACCACCACCACCACCACCACCACCCCAGCACCCTTCCTTAACTACTACTACCACCACCACAACCACTACCATCACTACCACCACCACCACCAGCACCGTTTTTTTAACCACTACTACCACCACCACTACCACAACCACTTCCACCTCCACCACCACTACCACCACTACTACCACAACCACTACCACCACTACCACTATCCATATTACCACAATCCTTCTCACCTCTTCCATCTATTCTCTTTTATCACATCATTGCTTCTTCCCTACACTACCTCCCCTCTATCTGGTTTTTCTCATCATGCTCCCTCAGAGTTTCATCAGTGGAATACAGAATCTCTCTCTCTTTCTCTCTCTCTTTCCTTACGTCTACTCTCTCCCTTTCTTATTTCCCTTTCTTGCTTTATCCCTCTATTCCCTCTTCCTCTCATTCTCTCCTCTTTCCTTTCAACAATTTATCTCTTTCTCTCTCTCTCTCTCACACCTCCCCTCTCTCAACTTTTTCTCTTCCTTATTATTTCCTCTTTCTCCTTTCTTTTATCTCACGCTGCCTCTAATTACCTCCATCAACCACTTCCACGCCTTTCTTCCTCTATTCCCTCACCCTCTCTTCACTATCGCTCTCTTTGCTTTCACCTCTCCATCATCACTGTCGCTTCACTCTTCCAATCCATCATTTTTATCATAGTTTCTCCTCTGTTCTCTCTCTTGTGTTCATTATCACTGTTTTTGTTTTGTTTCTCTTTCTCTTCCATGTATCTTTATTTCTCTCTATTTCTCTCTTTCTCTCTCTTTGCATCCTCTTTCTCTGTTCACCCCCTTTTGTCTCTCTCTCTCTCTCTCTCTCTCTCTCTCTCTCTCTCTCTCTCTCTCTCTCTATGTTTTCCTGTTTGTTTTATTTAGAATCAATCGTTTTGTTTCATTAAATCTTTAGTTTATTTATTTTTTGCTGTAGTCAGATTTTGTGTTTTGGAAGATATAAAATACAGGTAATATGAAAAATTTAATTAGTTGTTTTTCATAGTAATATTTGCCTGTTTTTAATTGTCCTTTGTTATAAATGTTTTTTTTTTATTCATTCGTGTTTTAATTCAGTTTTTTTTATTCGTGTTTTAATTCTGTTTTATTCGTGTTTTTAAATTATGTTTTTTATTCATATTTTAATAATGTTTTTTATTCGTGTGTTTTAATTATATTGTTTACTTGGGTTTAAGACTCCCCACCCCACCTTGAACACGTCTCAGTCCGTTCCTCAGTTTATGCGACACTTCTTCTCGCCGACGTACCGATCGTTTTACTCTGCAAGTGCCACTATTTCTCACTCTTATGGTTGCTGTATTTGTCACTGTAGAATATTTCTGCCTGGTATTTCTGGCCCTCGGTCCTGGCCACGCCGTGGTATTTATTGTGTGAGGGGAGGGAGGAAGGGAGGCAGAGGAAGGGGGAGCAGGGAGGGAGGGAGGGAGGGAGGCGGGCAGGGGAGGGGGGTAAGGGGAGGGAGGGAGGGAGGGAGAGCAGCGAGCAGGGAGGGAAATCAAGGAGGGAGGAGAGAGAGAAGAGGGAGGGAGGCCGTACAGCAGATGGACAGGGAGTTGGCGGGAAGATACACAGACAGACAGACCGCTGACAGGTACATACACAGACAGACAGTTGGCATGTAGATATACAGACAGGTAGAGGCAGGCAGACAGACAGAGATAACAACAGACAGGCAAACAGAGAACAGACACATATAGTCGCTGACAGACGAACATACTTGGAAAATTAATTCTCTCTGACTATTCATGTGGGATCATAAGATACTGACTCATTCCACCAGGAGAATCATGCTCTGTCTGTCTGTCTGTCTGTCTGTCTGTCTTGTCTTTCCATTCATAGCACAAAAAAACACGCAAGTAGTTTCTTAGACACAGATAGACAAGAGAGAGAGAGGAGAGAGAGAGAGAGAGAAGGCGTGTGGGTGTTTAATAGATGAGCAGTTCTTTCATGTGGCCATGTGTCTGTCTGTGGAATTTATCTTAGTGTCTCTGTCTTTCCCTCGTAAAGCATTAATACACACACACACACACACACACACACACACACACACACACACACACACACACACACACACACAGTATACAAAAGCGTATGAATATATTCACACTTGCGTAACATGTCTGAAATTACACCCAAACCTATGAGACTTTCCGTGTGTGTGTGTGTGTGTGTGAGTGTGTGTGTGTGTGTGTGTGTGCAATATCAGCCCGTGTGCGTCTATCTTATCTAACAACAACACAGCCTTCCAACTTCCCCATGACCCCCAAAAAAAAATCGGAATCCTTAAAGTTCCTCTCTCTCTCTCTCTCTCTCTCTCTCTCTCTCTCTCTTCCAGATCACGTTTGATAAGCTGCCGACGGTGTTTTAGCGGTATGTTTAGCGAACTTGTACCCTCTGGTTGGTTAGGGTGTCTGGGGGGTGGTGGGAGGAGGAAGGTAAGAAGAAGGAAGGAGGGAGGTGGGAAAGAAGGTGGGATTGAGGAAGGAGAGAAAGTTTTGTAGAAGGGAAAGAAGAGGTGCAAGGAAGAGAGGGGATAATAGTAGCGGTGAAGGATAAGGAAGAGGAGGAAGAAGAAGAAGAAGAGGAGGAGGAGGAAGAAGAAGAGGAGGAGACGGTGAAGAAGGAGGAAGGGGAGAAAGGAAAAGAAGAGGAGGAAGATTAAATACAGAAAGATGAAGACTAAAAGAAACACGAAGAAGAGAAGATAATGAAACAAGAAGAGGCATACAGGAGGAAGAAGACGGGGGGGAGGAGGGAGAACGGGAAGAGAAGGAGGAGGAGGATCAGGAGGAGATTTATCCATACGTCCAAGTTTACTGCTAAGAGTCTCATCATTAACCATTTATGTTGTAATTTTCGTAAGATAAAAAATGTACCCCTGTATACAGACCTGGTGACGTATTTACAGGTAAGATACAGGTGAACTGATGCGGTAATTCCCCTTAATGGAAAATGGTCAAGATCTGATATTTATCTTTAACGAAAATGGAACGTTTGTATCCGTAGACAGAGAAACAAAACAGAATTATGGATATTAATAAAAGAAAATCAGTTACTTTTGTTATTATTATTATTATTATTATTATTATTATTATTATTTTCACCGTTTATGAATGCACAGGTATATTTTTATCTATTTAACGTGACAAAAACTCTCATATGACACAACTTAAGAACTCGTATAAAGATGAATCCAATTTTTGTCTCAGTAATCCAAGAATTCACCGCGATAAACAAACAGTGACGTCATTTAGGCTGTGAATAAAGAGCACTCTGATTCGCCAACCAAAAACAATCCCCTACGTGACGTCATATCCAACTCTTGAAAACAAAATAACAAAGACAGATAAATATAGTTTTTCTTTTTATCTCTCTCTCTCTCTCTCTCTCTCTCTCTCTCTCTCTCTCTCTCTCTCTCTCTCTCTCTCTCTCTCTCTCTCGTACTATTGCATACATCCATTAAACATCAAAAGTCAATAGAGCAAAACAAACGGGGAAAAAAGAATTAGTTGTCGGATTTCACTTTCGGAATCGTTGGCCTCCGGACGTGGCCTAAAACAAGACAAACAGACAAACAACGATGTCAATATTACCTTTTGTCAACGACCTCACATACACACACATACACACACACATACACACACACACACACACACACACACACAAACTACCTCCACTGTTCTCCCTTACCTGTTGATAATTGTGTTACCTGTTGACTGTGTTTACCTGTCTAGGTTGTTCTCATTAGCTTTCACCTATCACCTGTTGGTTACTTCCTGTTACCTGTTGGCTTCAATTTTACTCTCTGTTGCCTAAGGCTATTGGTTGCGTTCTGTTGTTAGCTGTTCTCCCAGCTCACTGTTAACGATTGCCTGCTGTTCCTGACATCTGTTACCTGCCTTTAGCTGGTCCACTGTTACCCGTTATTACCTGTTCCGTTTTACCTTTGAGCCGTTTTCTGTGTTGCCTGTTGAACGTTCTCTAGGTCGTCTATACATCACCTGTTGATCGTCTACCGTTATGCCTGTTGAAAGTTCCATATGGCGTCTATACATTACCCGTTGACCGCCCACTTTTTCACCTGTTGGCCGGGCAGGCAGTGGGCGGGGTTTATACTGTCTCATTAAATAGTCATGTGTGCCTCAACAAGGGGGGGGGGGGGACCTCCACCCTGGCCCGGGCATATAGACACACACCCCTCACACACACTACCATGTTAATGTAAATATCATGTTAGTTTATCACGACTCTTCTTGATTCGTGTGTAGGTAACAGGTCTGTGCTATGGAGGATACACACACACACACACACACACACACACACACACACACACACACACACACACACTAATGGTTGTCCTTCGTATAACGAGGATGGTCGGCCCAAGGACCACCTAGGCGTGAATTTGTTTTAGGTGTAGAAGCTGTCGCCAACACAACAACCACACTCTGAGGTAACGAGCTGCATGACCCAGTGTCAAGGAATATTCCGAGAAGACCGGACAACTCGCCAACTGCACTGGCTAACAATTACCCCGGAACACGATCCGCAAATCGATGAACATCCAGGTCCCCAATTACTGCTGGGTAGACAGAGGCGAATGGCGTAAAGAATCATGCCATAGTTTCACCCTGCCTGGGGATCGAACCCGGGTCCGCTCGCTTGCGAGGTAAGCATGCTGACCAGAACACCACAGGTCGCCACACACAAATGCATGCACATACAAACACACAGAAATGCATACATATACATACACACACATGCATATACATACACACATACAAATGCTTAAACACACACACACACACACACACACACACACACACACACACACGCACCTCCATCACATTAGGCCCCAACACTTCAGGTTGTGGACTTTATCAAGCTCCTAACTTTACAAAATCTACTGGGGGGAGGGGTACTAACCTTCAGGTGATCCAAAATGAATATCCTATGACGCTGGACTTTTGAATCACCCTGTACAATTGAGGTCTAACACCATATAACAACTGGTCTGACATATGTCATTATAAACAATAAATCACTAAACGGCGAGAAATTCTGAATCAAGAAACATCCGGGTGATCTTGGCAAAGGTTGAGGTGAGGAGACGGAGAGATGTTAGCCAGGCGGACGGAACACTCCTCTCAGGCGGACGCAACTCTATCCCGTTGCCATAGGGAGAGATGAGAAGAGGGTGGTGGCGGACACAGTATCTGGGTGGCAGGGTGAAGTACGTGCTGCTGATGTGGCGATAACTATCAACCAACTCTGGACACTGGTGCTTACATGCCGAGTCTCATCATTTTGCCAGGGGTGATGAAGGGTGACTGTGGGGTGATCAGGGGTCACTGTGGGGTGATCAGGGGTGAGAGATGACTGATAGGGGTAAGGGAGTGAGTGGTTACAGAACATGGACGTATTAAAACAGTCTAGGAGCCACAACACATCACACCAACACTGAGGTAGAGTCTAGTTCAGGAATGATTCGCTATGTACTGAGAGTCTAGTGTATCGTGTGTAAGGAGAGTTGAAGGTCTATAGTGAACACATCTTGTTTATAGAGAAAAAAATTGAATTAGTAGAAAATGAAAAAAAAAAATCGCTTCTAAAGGAAATAAATAAAGTAGGTAACAATTTGTCTTCTGATAAATATAGGAAAATAAATATTTATTAATAGCTTCTATAATAAAATATAGACAACTAACAATAAAAAGTTCTAAGGGGAAAATAAATGAAGAGAGAAATACATCGTTTGTTAATTAAAAACAACAAAGATAGAAGGAAGTAAGAGCAGGTAACCAGAGAAGTTTGGTAACTCCTTCAAGAAGCAGCCAAGTGTTGAGAGCCAGGTGGTGCTCCAACTGAAGAAATCAACGTCATTGCTGGCAAAAGGCGAGCGAAGGTTCGTCTGGTGAAATTTCTCTATAAACGTTTCATGACTTAGGAGGGAGGAGGAAATGGGGGGAGGGGGAGGGGGAGCGCCAAGGGGCCAGTGACTGCTCGATCTGACGTCTATTTTATGGTCTTGAGGAAGGTGTTATCGTATGTGTATGAGGTGGAGGGTGTTGGTGAGTCGAGGCACGTCAGCCAGACCGTACATCTTCCAACTTATCACGGATATTGGATTTACTGGCCGGGGTGAAGAACATCAGCCCGGCAGGCCCTCTGAGCTGACCACCACCCTTGTTTTTGATAGCAGGGGATGGCAAGGATGGTGGGGGTGGCAGGGGTAGCAGGGGTGGTGGGGGTGACGAGGTTAGCGAGGAGATGGGAGTGATGGGGGTAGTTGGGGGTGGACGGGGCAGCAGGGAATGGGAGAGGGGGTGGCAGGGGTGAAATTCTTTAAAATACAAAGTTGAAACAGTATTTTCTTCTGATGTAGTGAGATAGTCACATTATTTCCTCCCTAAAGTAAGAGGTTAAAACTTTATCTACTGTCTACAAAATTTTCCATAACTTTTCTCTTACAGGTGACAACAATGGTTTGGTTAGGTTCGGTTTGGTTAGGTTAGCTTGGGTTCGGTTATGTTAGGTTTGGTTAGGTTAGCTTGGGTTCGGTTACGTTAGGTTTGGTTAGGATATTCTTCAGGGTAAGGGGCTACTCTTCAGGTGATTTAATAGTCGTCAGGTTAACAGTACGATTCTCAAGGGCCTTATATCCCAGCCGCTAGATGGTGCTGAAGAAGACAAAGACTTACGGACAGACACAGACAGACGAAGCCCATTCCTACATCCCCCACTAGCTTGGTCGTGCGGGGGCAAAAAATATAAGAATGATGATGAAAAATGCTTTATACTTTTGAAAGATATGTAGTAAATAGCTGAAGAAACTGTACGATAATCCAAGTGGTGGGAGACAGGCGACTTTCACCCGTGTGTAGGAGGGAGTAGAGCCGCCCCGCCATTACCACGACTCGAAAAAACTAGAGAAACCACTAAATTTCACATTCCTAGTGGGATTGGATTGTAAATATATATTGGCTTGTCACACCGTATAGCAGCAGCTGGTCCTGAAGCTTCTCTGTGTGTGTGTGTGTGGTAGTAGTAGTAGTAATAATAGTAATAGTTGTAGTAGTAGGGATGTCAATATGTGTAGGCTGGGTGACTACTATAGAGGGAAGGAAGGGATGGTAGAGAACAGCTGTAAACTGCCGGGAATCACCATCACTCCTGGCCAGACCACGTCAATAGTATCACCACAAGAGCAGCTAAGCTTCTTCACACCCTCAGTTCCCCGCCACAACAACTGATCAAAGCATATATCACGTGCACCCGACCACTGCTGCCTACTCTTTCCTGCCGGGTTCACACTACAGCAGGCGAAGCAGGTAAGAGGGATTCAGCGTCGGGTAATGATAATAGCGGCGGGTTAGGACAATAGGTATCAAAATGCCCTTGACATGTTCGAGCTGACTACTGAAGGAGAGAGGCGCGAGAACCTGCTACAGGAGGCCAGTGTCAGTAAAGTATCTATAGTCATGATGGAGATAGTACAAGTAATTAGTCCAAATGTTGAGCAGATCACCAACCCTCGTCTACAAGATGCTCTCAGACTTACCTTGGCACAGATCGTCTTTCAGGTCATCCACATCGTTAGAGATAAGTAAACTGTTTCTTCCTCATTAATATCAACCCAGATAATTAACTTTGCTCATACAAGTCTCGTCACAGCTTCATATATGTTTTTTATGAACTAGAACTATACGAGTGTATATCTTTCCTTCAGGAGCTTCATTCATTAAGACTTCTCCAAAAATACCTAATTCAAGCTTTTAAAAAATCATAGTTGAGTGGTTCCTCCCGACGGTGGTGCAGACATGGAAAATATCAGGGGTCTGGCTCATGCACGGTCTCTTGCTGTCAGTTCAGTCTCAAATTTTCGGTCTGTCTGTCTGTCTCTTCCTAAATATGTATGTATGTATGTATGTATGTATGTATGTATGTATGTATGTATGTATGTATGTATGTATGTATGTATGTATGTATGTATGTATGTATGTATGTATGTATGTATGTATGTATGTATGTATGTATGTATGTATGTATGTATGTATGTATGTATGTATGTATGTATGTATGTATGTATGTATGTATGTATGTATGTATGTATGTATGTATGTATGTATGTATGTATGTATGTATGTATGTATGTATGTATGTATGTATGTATGATCACACACTGTAAAACGACTATGGGTTAACTCTGATACACAACTCCCAGTTAATATGACAACCGACTAACCCTGACTTCATTCTCTCTCCTTCCTCTGACTTCCTTCTCCTCCTCCCACAGCTTCCTCCGGCCTCTCTCCCTCTCATTCTAACACAGCTGGCACCCTGACACACCTGGCACCCTGACACACCTGGCACCATGACACACCTGGCACCCTGACACACCTGGCACCCTGACACACCTGGCACCCTGACGGCAATGAATCTCTCAGCATCTCTCTGGTGTTGTTGTCAAGTACCGGGTGACTGTCGATTATGTCTCCGTTTATATACTGATGCCACTAAGGTGCTGTTGTACATAACGCCCACACTCACGCCCTCACCCATGCTGACACCCACGCCCACACACTGCCCCTAGGATACATCACAAGCTCTCACCCACACCACCCAAGATCTTCACATCTGAAACAGCTACACCACTCACACGTAATCGATCTCCAGTACTATAAACATTGTGTCTGGCTCATCTACCAACCAACTCCTCTCACACTTACTGACTCTCTACACCACACACCTCGTTACCCTCGACCTCACCTAAGTTCTCAGAGAGTTTGGCATCACTCATTGGCTATCAAGTTCCTTTTATTTGGTCAACTCACCTCCCTTGTCTTCCCTAATTGACTCTCTCTCTCTCTCCTCAAACACCATAACATTCACATTGTGGTAAATGGCGCACAATTGGATTCCCTCTTTATCAGTGTTAAGTGCGTTCAATAACCAAGATCTTGTTCTAAGTCTCTTATTGTATATTTCTATTAATTATTGTAACTATTTCTTATCTATAAAGGCTCGTTAGTCTAACTAGCACACTGCCCCTCACCGCTCACATAATTGTTAAAGCTGTTATGGTCATTACACACCAAAATATAATGTTTGTCTTCGTAAAACAAATGATAATCGAATTAATTTTAATTTTTCAGTCACTTAATATCAACATTATTTCAACGTCCAAATGTCCAACATCAACATAACTTCAACGTCCAAATGTCCACTTCCTTTATCTCTCCACCTCAGAGACTCTACCTCGTCACATCCTCTCTGTCAACTTTAAAAACGACAAAACTCTCCTCCCCCAACACTGGTTTGTGTGGTTTCTGTCCATCCACACTCTCCTGAGGCTTCCGACCCTCTCCCTGTGTCCTTCATCACATGTCACGCCACTGTCACGCCTCACCTGTCACACACCACACTGGGAAAAGAGTAGTATGAAATCACAAGCCTCATTAACCACCCTTCACCTAACTCTGTCATCCCTCACTCTCTCTCTCTCTCTCTCTTCCTGTGTAGTTGGTTCCCTCAGTCTCTCTCCTCCTCCTCCTCCCTGCTATCGCTATTTAAGTGAGCAATGATCCAGTGTAATCCAATCTGTTGTCTCACCCTTGTTCCATTCTTACTTCATCTGACACTGATTACTTGTACACTTACACTTTCTTTATCTAAACTTTTCCTTTTTCTCTGTCTTTTCTCGTCTGCGCGTCAACAACGTGTAACTTCCGCCACACCTGTAGTGATGTTCTTTAACACACGATTTCAGTATTATCTGATTATTATGATCTCTGTACCAGACGACTTGTTGCCTGAGGGTGACCACATGTAGAACCTTCCCCGAACACTTCACCCCACATGTTTCCTCCCGTTTTTGTATTGAAAGTTTATGCTACAGGACCCACTCTCCAATATAACCTTATGTGATTTACATAATTTCTGTTCATTGCGTATTTTCAGCCCTTGGCTCCTATTTTTTTCTCAATAAACCTTTAAATATTATTAATGTATACCCTTCCCTTCTCTCTCCCACCCTCCCTGCCTGCCTCCCCCTCCCTCCCTCTCTTATTTCCCCTTTCGTACCTATCTCCTTCCCACCCTTCCCCTCTCCTCCCCCTCCCCCTCCCCGCTGATACAAGTGTTCTAGGCTAATGTTATTGTGCCCGCTGCCCCCCCCCCCTCCCCCGGCATATATTAGCGCTCTATAATATTTGGAGCTTTGCTGGCCAGCTGCAGCAATTTCATTGGCGAGATAAATAACACAATGGCCGGCTGTGACTCGTATATAAGGGTTAATAACTAAACCAATACGTGTTTCACTATTTTATGAGTTTGAGCTTGACTCGTGTGATAATATATTGGTACTCATGCAATATAGTTTTCTGGTAAACTTACTGTGTATTGTGCATGTGTGAGTTTTACATTAGTCTATAATGCTTGGTGCGGGGACACTCTTTATGGTTCAACATATAATCAATTTGGGCTGTGGTTAATGTCGGTACTCAGGGCTGATCAGGCTTCGTGGTCAGGCTTTGTGGTCAGGCTCTGTGGTCAGGCTTTGTGGTCAGGCTCTGTGGTCAGGCTTTGTGGCTTATGTTTAGTGTCAGTACTCAGGTGAAAACATACTCCAACGCACACCCAAGAAGAAAAATATATTACAAGTTATTTCTATCACATTTCTTTATCACGTGAAAGTACCTGGCCAAAGTAATCTAAGTATCAAATAATACTTTAGCTACGGTTTCTAAGTATCAAATAATACTTTAGCTACGGTTTCTAAGTATAAAAATAACACTTTTTTAATCTTGTCTGAGTTTGGGAGGAAGACGCATATCAGTCAGAGAAAGTCTTTAAAAAATGAGACTGAAAATGACGAGGACTATTACGACCGTCCAGGAGATGAAGCTGACTGTAGAGGAAACATAGGAGGACACGGAGGCCACGGAGGCCACGGAGGACACGGGAGGACACAGTGTGTGTTTCGGGGAAGGAGGATGTATGTGGGGGAGGAGGTTATGTGAGGGAGGGAGGTGGGTGTGTATGGGGGGAAGGAGGGTATGTATGGGGGGAAGGAGGGTATGTATGGGGGGAGTGTGGGGATGTGGGGGGGGGGTGTGGGGGGAGGAGGTGCTGCATTGTCCTCACCACCACCATTTCTCGACTTAACTCACCACAGAGCCGCCTCTTGATGGCCTCCAGCTCACCAGTCACACTTCATTACCATAATACTACTTACCTAGTGATGTTCTCTCCCTCCTGTAGACGTTGACTTAACCCCCTCCCACACCACTACCACCTCGAGGCCAGTGTCAAGGGTTTAAGGTCATCATCGTGTTTCCAGGGGTTATATCATTGTACTTAATGGGTTAATTTTCTTACTCAAGGGGTTAAATAATTGTAATCAAGGGGTTATGTGATTGTACTCAAGGGGATAAGTAAATATACTGTAATGTACTCAAGAGTTAGCTTTGGAGTCAATTGGTCAAGATGTAGTCAACGAATTTCATCGTCTCACCGTCACTCGTAAATGTAAGTGTTGAACGTTTCCCGATATTTTTAGTACCAGAGCGGTGAACGTACGTCTCATCGTGACCTATAATGCGACCCAAGAAACTGTTCGGGTCTAGTCGAGTATTTCTTTTGGTAAATGAACAAGATTTTGAGACGCTATCTTCCTGCCACCGTCCTCAGGCGCGAGGCTTGGAGGAACGGCGTCAATACACAGAACTGGTACTCTCTGCCTCAACCTATGTCTCTCACACTGTGGTGGGTGACAGGTCCTGCAGGCGTTACTTTGTTACTCTTACGTTACATACAAAGTGATGTCCGTCTGGTAATAAGCCTGTCTTACTATAGGACACAAGAAAATGTATCACAAAGGCCTGGAGGTCCGTTAGGGAGAGTGCTGATGCATCACACTGAATATAAAGTTAAGAACCCATCCATAGTTGGGTGGACCGGGGTGCCTCAGTTTCGAACCAGCGACCTTTAGAACAATGGGTGAGTGTATTATCCTTCTTCCCAGTGTCATAATGAAATAATAAGACACACACAATAAGGAACTTCCAGAGCACCAAGACGTAGTGGAAACTCTGTTGGTTCACCGTGAAGGTCCTGAGGGGCACAGGAGGGTCAGCCCGATACATTATGTTCTTCTGACTCTCTCTATGGTGAATGAGTCTAACGTTCACACTGTACGCAAGGAAGTCACAGATTCTTCAAGCGTTGTGTAACAAATATATGTGTTGCTACAATTTATCGTTGGTATATATTTGGGTACAGCGTGTGTGTGTGTGCGTGTGTGTGTGTGTGTGTGTGTGTGTGTGTGTGTGTGTGTGTGTGTGTGTGTGTGTGTGTGCTGATGGCAATGTTGGTATACGGGGCGACGCTCACTTTACGACCGGAGTCTGACGGTCTATCGTGATGAAATCATTACTCTCCAAGTTTTATGGAGGACGAGCTGTCTACACACACACACACACACACACACACACAGGACTACACCTACGGAAATACGAACACACAAGTGCTTACAAACATATACACAGAAACAATTTGAATTGATAGACTAGAAATTAATGTCACAACCAAGTGAGGCTAACAGTGAGGTTTGGTTGTAATTGATGATGTTTAGTTGTGTTTGGCGATGTTTGGCGATGTTTGGCGATGTTTGGTGATGTTTGGTGATGTTTGGCGATGTTTGGCGATGTTTGGTGATATTTGACGATGTTTGGTGATGTTTGGTGATGTTTGGCGATGTTTGGTGATGTTTGGTGATATTTGGCGATGTTTGGTGATATTTGGCGATGTTTGGCGATGTTTGGCGATGTTTGGTGATATTTGGTGATGTTTGGCGATGTTTGGCGATGTTTGGTGATGTTTGGTGATGTTTGGTGATGTTAAAGTTGATTTTCTTGTGGTAATATTCGTTGTAAAAAGTTTCCTTGTTATTGAACCAGTTATCTAATCACTACTGAAGATAATATCAATCAGATTCTTCAGTATTACGACCCTGGTATTATATTCATCTGAACATTCTTGAGATTAATATATTTTGTTCATCAGTTCAATATTTTGTTCATCAGTTCAATATTTTGTTCACCAGCTCAATATTTTGTTCAACCAGTTCAATATTTTGTTCACCAGTTCATTATTTTGTTCACCAGTTCATTATTTTGTTCACCAGTTCAACAAGGAATCAGACTCTGATAATTCTTTCTTGTGTTATTGGTGGCTACTTAACTTTCCTTAGAGAAGAGATAGATAGATTCAATAGGAATACACCCCTCCTCCCCTCTCCTCCCCCCTCCCCTCCTCCCCCAGACAACAGCCCCTCAAAGGTGATGTCAGAATTCATAGTCGAACCCACAAAGGCTATCTCACAACTCTATTGGCTACTGACCACCAATCATTGCTCAGTAGGCGTCACAATTTAACAAGACTTCTCTATCGTGAAGAGAACCGTGAACTGTGATAGTGGGGGAAGGCTGTAACAGATAGATGAAATATTGATGTAAATAAAGTTTTTCGTGAGTCGTTGATCTATTTTCCTGACGAGAGGGATGTTGGTGTTGGAGCCACGGACACTGTTAATGTTGGTGTTGGAGCCAAGGACACTGTTAATGTTGGTGTTGAAGCCAAGGACACTGTTAATGTTGGTGTTGGAGCCAAGGACACTGTTAATGTTGGTGTTGTAACCACGGATACAATTATTCATGTACAAGTTTGTGTAGAATTGTCGTGGTTAAAATCAGCTTCTATAATCCCTTGATATTTTTGGTTTCTTGTCTATCAACATATCTAAGCAACTTGTGACCTATAATACCTCACTGCGAACACACACACACACACACACACACACACACACACACACACACACACACACACACCTTTCATTCACATTCATTCATTCATTCATTCTAACTTCTGTACTACGTCGATATATAAATACTGTTGTGGCAAATTAGTTTTTATTCATCAGTACTTAAATAACAATTCTCATTTCTCACAGGTAACATCTTTCTTAATCAGTTATTCACCTGTCACTCTGTCTATGGTAATTTGATCATATATCTTGTAATACTTCCTTCTATTCTAACTTTATCATTCTCTCAAATATTCCCAGGGATTAATTTTAGTTCCCCTACACCCTTATCCTCGCCTCGTATTCCTTCCCTTGTGTTCGTTCCCTCTCTCTACATTGTCTCTTCCCTCCTTCATTTCCTCCATTTATCTCATTTCTGTATTTTGTTACCTCTCTCTCTCTCTCTCTCTCTCTCTCTCTCTCTCTCTCTCTCTCTCTCTCTCTCTCTCTCTCTCTCTCTCTCTCTCTCTCTCTCTCCTCATGTTGTGTTGGTGGTCATTTCCTCCTTTTATCTGCTGTTTGTATTATCTTCAATAAATGTCTACGTTAACTTCAAGATACCACCTAACACATCTTTTTTCATCAAGAGGTAACATTATTTCCTTCAGTCAGATCAGTGATGGACGATACTGAGTAGTGGTGTGTCTTGTTGCGTTCCTTTACACGTGTTTACTGTCCAAACAAAATCATCAACACCATTATAACAAGAGAGTTCACGTAAAGTCATTAATGATGGGAAACCGCATAATACAACCTGCAATCATATGTGTTTATGTAGATTATGGTAATTAGCCTCAATAATTAGTAATATAATTAAGAAGAGTCGTGTTCCTATGCGGGAGGGAGGGGTTAGTGAAGGCCTCGTAGTGCTGTGTTTGGGAGGGATTTATAGTTACTTCTCTTACTGGTTGACTGTGATCTCCATTACACAATATATAAACATATTTTTTGTCTGAAAAATTGTCAGATGTTATTGGATGTAATATATAATTTTTTATGCTTTTTACATTTACATGGTGAATATTTTTAATTATTTCGCCCGTCACGTTTGTTCTTATTCCCTGAAATGTGATTTTGTATCGTCGCCGAATTCTTGCAAGTGTTGCGAATAAAAGGTTGTAACATTAAAAATAATCTTACAAATATTCACAAATAAATTAAGATATCAAAATAATAAGTTTCCATATTTTCTTTAAAGTGTATTTTTGCATCGTGGTGACGTCAGACGAGACGAGTTTCTTACTCAACTGTAAATTTCACAACATTCTGCCAATATTGTGAGATTCTACAAAATAAACTCTCCATTTTCACTTTTCCTCGACGATCACTTTTATTTCCATATTTTCGGAGACAGGCGCCTTCTTCCCTCTCGAGATGAATTTGTGCAAAATGTATGTGTGTTTTTTGTTTTTTTTTCGCAAAATTGTAAATAACTACTAAAAAAACTCCGGTGAAGTCGAGCGAATATCAACAGCTGCCGATACTGAGCCCAGGCGGACCGCATTTAAAGATCAGTTGACCGATAACAAGACGTTTCCCACCGATATCGACTTACAGTGTGTACAAACCTACAGGGTTCAGATCCTCTTGAATACATCATGTACACTTATAGATAAAGTTCTCATGTATGCAAAACCAAGACTCTTAACTGCTGTAACGAATCCTTACGTTCCTGGTCCTAGCTGCCCGAGGTTCCGAACTATGAGAGACCAGTTTCCTTTGTCTACTCATAGATGGCGATATTTCACCCTTGAAAAGTTAAGACATAGGGAACTTTAGTGTAAGAGCAAGTGTTAGTCAGACACCCACAATTAAATTATTTAATTATATTGTATGTTCATGTTACTACTAAATATTCTATCATTTTTTTTAATTTATATTCGCTCTTATGTCCCATTTATGAGGCAAAGTTCATTTTGTCATTCTGTAATCAATCGTAAATCTGTCCCATAGTCTTGTTACATAAAGTTGAAGAACTGATGCTTTTAATTATAATAATGTTTATTCCCATGTCTGATGTAAACTTCACATAATATCGTGTATTGATAAGTTAACTTCAGTCTAGTTATCAGTGTAGGTGTAACACAGTATCCTACACTGATTCGAAATAAATAAAATAAATGTCGCCTATATTTCAAGGTTATAATCTAAGCTAAATATACTAATCAACTGTCTGGAATTATAGATAGCGACAAAAATACAAAAACACATTACAAAATCTCACATCAAGTTTAGAAAGAAATGTTAATAAAGGACAAATAATACGAAATGCAGAAGCGTGTAAGCGGGAACTTGTGTCGTGCAGGAGGCTGTTGTATCAATCCCACACCAACACCTCCTACACAAGTTGGCTAAATAGCAGCTACAGTATGGTGAGGAGGAACGATATGACCCCTACTGAATACATATGACGTGAGTTGGCAGTGTTTAGCATCTATGATCAAGCAGATAGTGGAGTGAAGATAGCAACTGTGTATATCTCTCACCAAAGGCCTTGTAATTAGTTTTGTATTATGTTATTTCACCAGGTGTTCTTTGTGTTCTTGCGTTCATTCTTATCATAGAGAGAACATTTACCTGGTGACGATATCAGATATATGTGGTATTAGGTAGTATTTTCTTTACGAGATAAAGATACCCAGTTTCGTAAGGGTTTCAATTATCAATCCTAACCTAACCTAACCTAACCTAACCTATACTTAACCTTAACTCAACCTAAAAAAACCCAATCCAACCAAACCACACCTAATCCAACCCATCCTGACTTAACTACATCCACCCACTACTTTATCATCCACACTCCACCCACTACTTTATCATCCACACTCCACTTACCACTTTATCATCTACACTATATCTTCGTACTGTATGGCTCCCAGCACACCTCTCCTCCAATTTATATCATCAGGTAACAATGAGATACACACCCCAGGGTCCTCATGGAGCTACGGCGGTGACATATACAGAGAGAGAGAGAGAGAGAGATTGGTAGTGGAATATGGCAAAATCCCACAATAGACTGTTTCGCAATAATATATGTTTAATATGCCGATCTCCACACCTTGTAGGTTAAGTGACAATTTTTTCGTTTTTCATCATCATCATCATCATCATCATCATCACCACCATCATCATCATCATCATCATTCATCATTCATCATCACCATCATCATCTTTGAAAATATTAAGTGAAGAATATTGTCTCTGGTAATCTTACGTATCTTGAAAATTACACGCAAATTATCACACAAAACTCTACGGTGGGAGCTTGCCACATTTCACTACCAAGTTCCTTCACACCGGCTATATAAACAAAATTAACTGTGTGTGTGTGTGTGTGTGTGTGTGTGTGTGTGTGTGTGTGTGTGTGTGTGTGTGTGTGTTGCCATGTTAACATATAAACAATATCCACCCACATCACCAAACACCATCACACAACACATCATCGTCAACCTTATTTTATTATATCGAAAAAAATATTAAAATTCGACATCTCTCTATAAAAACAACTATTAAAACTAAATCCTATGCATATCATAACTCCTATACACACAGACTGCTATATTATGCTAGCTATTATAGAAGTTAAATAGATGTTAAAAATACTGTAAGAATTAATTTTGTTTATATAGCCGGTGTTATGGCACTTGGTAGTGAAACGTGGCAAGCTCCCACCGTAGAGTTTTGAGATAATTTGCTTGTAATATATTGATTGCGTCTTTCGTAGGTGAAGTGACAAATTTGCTAGATTTTCTTCATCATCATCATCGTCGTCATCATCATCATCATCATCATCATCATCATCATCATCATCATCGTCGTCGTCATTATCATCATCATCATCATCATCATCATCATAGTAATTGTGTAGCTGCTTGTTGTACTGAATTAAATATATACCCGGTAGTTTTAGTTAGACATTACTATTATTATATTATTAGGTACATTTATTTCATAGTTAAGCGACACTCTGATGACTGTAGCGTGACTTTGGCATTACTGGTAAAGTGGAGAATCATATCTGAAAGCCTATCCGAGTTTTTACTGATAAACGATAAACAGTTCACACGGTTATACAAACAAACAGACAGTCAGATAAAAACACTGACAGTCGAGGAGAAAAAAAACACAGCCATACAGACTTAGCCGGACATATCCTCTTAACTGTCGCATTATTTATCATTAAGACAAAAATGGGACATAAAACGGTACACACACACACACACACACACACACTACTAAAAATGGAGAAGAAAGAGACAGGAAGAATAGCGTCTGTATTAGATATATAAGAATCACTTGAGCTCAGACGACGAAGAGTAGGGCAATTATTCCGGCCTACACATCCTGCCATTGTCTCTCTACCCTCCTCCTGTGTCATGCCGGTCATCTTCCTTCCCTCTCCCCTCTCCCTATCCCCCTCTCCCTTCTTCCCTCCTTCCTCGTCCCTCCCTCCCAACTCCCCGTTCCCCGCTCTTAGCACCACAGAGCCGCCGACCCACCACTTGTGACTTCCTAGACCAAAACCCAGGAATAGTGTATTACAAGTCATTCTTACTGGTGAGAGTGGATGTTATCTCTCTCTCTCTCGCTCTCTCTCTCTCTCTCTCTCTCTCTCTCTCTCTCTCTGTAGACACGTATAATGTTAACAAGAACCACCGTGTAAATAACAGCCATAGTGTAAATAACAGCCTTAGGGTAAATAAAATGTCCTGTAATTCTTCTAATGCTTAAAACCCGAATAAAAGATTATTCTCTCGGATTTCACTTTACTTTTCAGACTTTTTTAAGTGTGTGTGTGAGTGTGTGTGTGTGTGTGTATGTGTGTGTGTGTGTGTGTGTGTGTGTGTGTGTGTGTGTGTGTAAAGAAAGTTTCTAATTCCCCAAAAATCACAAGTCTTACGAGAGAGAGAAAGAGAGAAAGAGTCAGAGGAACAAAAAAGAAAAAACACTTGGCTCTTTGTATTTCCGTCAGCTCGAGGTTTCTTTCTCGGGTCCTAATCCGATTGTAGAATTTTCCCCTGAGTTTCATTTGTGCTTAAGGCGATTATAAGAATCCATATATTCAGAGGTGTTTGGCCACGGCAGACAAGTGGTGGAAGACTGGCAGACGTTAGCGAGGGTTCTGTGACGCTTCAGGCAGGTCCTCGAGTGTTGTGGCAGACACTGGGTAAAGAAAACAGTATGAAAGAAGGAAATAAAAGCGACAGGAATTGGAATTAGCTCCCTGGAGATATAAAAAAATACTGCAATAAAAATTTAGATGAGAAAAAAATTGGTGTTTTTAAAGGAAGAAAAGCCGGGATTATAATTACCTTAGACGGGACTCCCTCAAGAGGAGAAGATAAGAGAAGAGAAGAGAAGAGAAGAGAAGAGAATAGGAAATTGCGGTGGAAGTTCGAAATCATCTACTTGCTCACCTGTTTATATATGTACTGTATATGTATGTACAGGTAATGAATATATTTATACATGCTTAAATTAATTCCTTTTGTGTACATATAAGTATTGTATGCATTTGTCTACCCACACATTCACGGGTTAGTTACATTCTTCAGTTATAAACACAACAAAACTCTTTAATAAATCATTGGTTACATCATTGTGAACCGTAACAATGCTGGGTACTGTGGTGAAGAGCTCTGACGTCACACAGGAGTTGCATAGCTTTGACGTCACACAGGAGTTGGATAGCTCTGCCGTCACACAGGAGTTGCATAGCTTTGACGTCACACAGGAGTTGGATAGCTCTGACGTCACACAGGAGTTCTATAGTTCTGACGTCACATATGAGTTACATTACTCTGACGTCACACAGGAGTTACATAGCTTCTGACGTCACACATGAGTTACATAGCTCTGACATCATACAGGAGTTGCCACAATAGATTGGGACGTGTGTTGGCAACCTCCCTCAACTGTGCCAACTATGATAGCATTGTTTCTTTGTATGTATGTATGTATATATGTATGTATGTATGTATGTATGTATGTATCACTCGTCCCCAGCACCTGAATTTCCTCCTCTATTCTTCACTAAAATATTTACAACAGGAAGAAAATTCCCAGGAGACGCAACAGATATATTTTTCCTACCCAAACTTTATTTCCCCACAGCACAGTATCATCATTTCTTCCCTTTACCTTACCGATGATTTATAATTTTCCTCCTCATATTTTTCCCCTGTAATATCACACGTTGAAATTTTATTAGGAAATCAGAACCTTTTATTTTATTGGTTTGATATGAGGGATATTTTTCAGTCGGTACATTATGATATAGTTGATCGTCAGGATATTTTTCTTAATACTAGAGGAGGTTGGAGCACTCAGATATATATATTATTTTGTTCAGTATAATGGGACATATTATTTATATCACTATAATATGAAGAATGGAATATATATTTGTGATATGCTCGTACGTTCGCTCTCCATATTAAATAATTTCAAGTTTAGTTGTATATCACAAATGAGAAATGCTTGTCACAGGCCGTCTCTCTCTCTCTCTCTCTCTCTCTCTCTCTCTCTCTCTCTCTCTCCATGGATGAAAATTATATACGTAATGTTACTCACAGAAAATTATCATTATGAACTCACAAATTCTGCTGTCTGCTACAATTTATTTGACAGGATAAACTTTTTTCCGTAAACAATTTGCGTATCAAAACACAAACTACATTTTTTTTAAGTAACTCCTTCTGTGTTTATCATTTCATAACTCTTAGTCTACAAAATCTATATAAATACGAAAAATATAGTTTAAACACCTCATTTACATACATGGAGTAATGTTCAGTAATTATCTAAAAAAATAATTTATTATATTTCCCTTCGGTATTGTATGAGGAGTGACCGTCATCCATGTAATAATAGTGAGAGTCCAGCATTAGGTGGTGAGTGACAGGTGGTGAGTGACAGGTGTTGTGTGACAGTTAGTGAGTGGCAGGTGGTGAGTGACAGTTAGTGAGTGACAGGTGGTGAGTGACAGGTGGTGAGTGACAGGTGGTGAGTGACAGGTGGTGAGTGACAGGACGAATATTAAGAAACATACTTAAGAACGATAACCAATTAGAGTGTAAGTAAACATCTATCTCACTATACTGTGTTGGATAGATCAAGTTAGTGAAAATGAAAGAATGAAACAATGAATAAATGAATCCACTCCAGTGTTAATAATCCGGGAGCTTCATCGTGTACATTCTTTAGCTTCACATCCTGATTCTCAAAAATTCACACAGTTTTTCCCCTCAAGAAGAATAAAAGAATACGACTATGTATGTTACTATATGAGCGTAATATTCTGTTTTTGACGCCTTGCTGCGGCTTGTATTCGATCTGACGCCATTAGCTAAGGTAAATAATTTTTGAGCTTGGAGACGTGGCAGGTAGAAAAGATCTTTCCTCCCTCCCTCCTTCTTCCTTCCCCTCCCTCTCTCCCTCTTCCTTCTTCTCCCTCCTTCCCTCTTCCTTCCCCTCGCCTCCCTCCCTCCAGGGTGCGCATACAGTGTGGTGGCTCTCAAAGTCTGCCCATAAATCTGTTCACTTGTTGCAGCCACACGTCTGGGCCATAAATACTAAGAGGCTGATCACCGCCGTCCCTCACAAGGCCACACGGGGAAACACCTGATTGTAGCCTCCTCACCTGCTGGGGTAGGGGGGCTGGGGGAGGGGGTTAGGTAAGTGAATAAGGTAGATAGTGTTTGTTTTATACACACACTAGGAATTAGCCACCGTTTGTAAAATATTGATAAAAATAAAAAGATTCGAAGACTAATGTAATGTGTCTGGCTATTGTATACGCCATTTTGGTTCTATTTTTTGGGGGTAGGGGGTGGGGGGTGGGGGATGATCTTCTCCCCGCTCTACCTATTGCCCACTCCATCCGAGTCTACCTTTTTTCCCCCACTCATCCCCAGCCATGTCACTCCCTACTCCAATCCAGTCTTCTCTCTCCCCACTCCACCCCAGCCCTTACACCTCACTCACCGGCCCTCTCACTCCCCAATCACCGGCCTTCTCACTCCCCACCTGCCCCTACTCCCCCACTCCACCCCAGCCCTCTCACTCCCCACTCACCGACCCCGAAACACCACTTGTATATTCTCTCTTACTTATTTACGGTTGAATCAGCAAGGATGAGTGATGAGAGGGCCAAAAGGGGGAGAGAAGAAGGAGGAGATAAGAGAGAAGAGAAGAAAGAGAAGAGAAGA
This sequence comes from Homarus americanus, assembly GCF_018991925.1. Taxonomy (NCBI): domain Eukaryota; kingdom Metazoa; phylum Arthropoda; class Malacostraca; order Decapoda; family Nephropidae; genus Homarus; species Homarus americanus. The sequence continues at coordinate 454,589 of NW_024738773.1, read as the reverse complement.
GGAAAGCGCGAAAGGGGGTGAAAGATAATGAGGTAGAATGAGAGGGAGGGAAAAGGAGGTGAGATGAGGGAGGTGAGGGGGGAAAGGAAAGGGAGGTTAGGGATGGGAGGGAGGTATAGGAAGGGAAATAAAATGGAGAGAAAGAAAACGGGTGAAAGGAAAGGGAAATTAGAAAGAGAGAGAGAGAGAGAGAGAGAGAGAGAGAGGTAAACCATATGTTCTGCAACATTAAAGACCATAACACTAACACCACTATCATAACACCACCATAATACCACCATACCACCACCACCACCACTATTATCATAATAATAACACCACCAACCCAACCCAACCCAACCCAACGTCGGTCCGCACAGAAGAAGAAGAAGAAGAAGAAGAAGAAGAGTTCCTCAGCTCTCAGAACCTTCCTAGACCAATCAGCTGCGTTTTTTACCTCAGTCGGGAATATTGATTGAGGAAATACTTTGCAAACTCTAACTCAAGGGACAAAAATACACAACCTACCTTATGATTGCTTTCCTTTGACGCTCTCAGTGAATCTTTCCGGCCGGGCATACACAAACAATCGTTCTGTTGCTCTATTCTTAACCCCTCCACATTCTAAAACATTATTATATTGAATGTTTCTTCTCGTCAGTAGTTATGTGGGAATGTTTTTGTGTTTTTTTTAGGTAAAATTTGGTATCGATGGAATTTTTTTATTATTTGGTAGGTTTTTGAGTCGTGGTTTTGTCGTGAGCTAATTTGATCAGTTCTGACATCTGTAGTTAGGTCAAGTTTGGTTCGTTTAGGTTAGGTTAAATTAGGTTACGTTTGTTCCTTTATTATTATTATTATTATTATTGTGTGTGTGTGTGTGTGTGTGTGTGTGTACAATTTTGATTTCGATTTGTGTTTACGTTGTTTAGTGATTCTGTTTATATTTATGTCTTGTAATAAACAGAAAAGGCAAAGAAACATATCAACAAAACATGACGTCATCTCTTGGACTGACTGACAACAAGGTTATTTACACCGTTGAGCGAGGTAGCGGCTGGCTGCCTCACATCCGCTGGCCTTCGGTTCATGGCTCCTTACTTCCATGTTTGTCGATTCGTTTTCTCAATGCATTTTCCTTCAGAGGTAAATTCAGCCGTCTTGAGTCACATACCATGACTGACATGACCTTTTAGACGCGCTGGGATGTTTTCAATACCGGATACCAAGAGGTGTGAACATGAGGGAGGGGGGTGAGAGGTGAGGGAGGAGGGTGAGAGGTGAGGGGGGTGAGGGAGGTGAGGGGGAGGGTCGAGAGGTGAGGGAGGGGGTGAGAGGTGAGGGAGGGGGTGAGGTGAGGGAGGGTCGAGAGGTGAGGGAGGGGGTAGAGAGGTGAGGGAGGGTCGAGGTGAGGGAGGGGGTCGAGAGGTGAGGGAGGGGTGAGAGGTGAGGGAGGAAGGGGTCGAGAGAGAGGTGAGGGAGGGGGTGAGAGGAGGTGAGGGAGGGGGGTGAGGTGAGGGAGGGGGTGAGGTAGGGGAGAGGGTCGAGAGGTGAGGGAGGGGTCGAGGTGAGGGAGAGAGAAGCGAGAGGAGGGAGAGGGAAGTGAGAGGATGGAGAGGGTTCTGAGAGGAGGGAGAGAGAAGTGAGAGGAGGGAGAGGGAGATTATTAGCTCTCTCCTCAGCACAAGACAATACCTGTATTAATTTTTCCTGGGAACTTGAAGTTTATGAGACCAGAGTGTTTCCATGTAGGTAGTGTGTACGTATCTTCCATGTAGGTAGTGTGTACGTATTGTTTTATGTAGGTAGTGTGTACGTATCTTCCATGAAGGTAGTGTGTACGTATCTTCCATGTAGGTAGTGTGTACGTATCTTCCGTGTAGGTAGTGTGTACGTATTGTTATATGTAGGTAGTATGTACGTATCTTCCATGTAGGTAGTGTGTACGTAATGTTGTAGGTAAGGTTAATTTAGGTTAGGTTAGTTTAGGTTAGGTTAGGTAATTACCCTCATGGTCTGAGTTTATTAAGAGGACATCCTTATGTTTGTTAATTTTAGGTATATTTATCCATAAAATTATTATCCACCAAACTTGTTTCTTTTGCTGTAAGATAAACCACATGAGGCAGTAGAGGCACACTGTTACACTATAGTACAAGCGGGCGGCTCTCCGTAACACCTGTGTACTATCACCAACACCTGCTCCCCAAAACTCCTCTAAGAGAACAATTAATCAGCGGCTGCAGGCAGGGAGGAGGAGGAGGTGTTGAGGTCAGCTGTTCTGGCAACACTGTGGGAGCACCAACACATCCATCATCTCTCTCTCTCTCTCTCTCTCTCTCTCTCTCTCTCTCTCTCTCTCTCTCTCTCTCTCTCTCTCTCTCTCCCCTCAGATGTCTTTTATCGTCTCTCCAAGAATTTATCACACACACACACACACACACACACACACAGTACAGTATACATATCCTGGGAGGCTGCAGTCATCCTCCGTTGGCTCTTGGTCTGCGTCAGAGAGAGAGATGCCCTTTGATTCTGGGATGTGTTTACTATTGACAGTGCCCCAGCCTTTCACTTTTAGGGCCAGGGATCACAGATACACGGTGGGTCTATTTTAATGGTTTATCCCAACATATAATGTCAGGTTGAGTTACTATCATGTAAGGTTCACCTGTCTTAGTTATCTTCACTCACTTGTTGATAAAAGTAAATCGTTTATAAAGGAAATTGAAATATATGACTCTAAGTAAACACAGCCATGGATAAGTTGTACTCGCTCAACATTGTTCACTTGAAGTCGTATGAATATATATGTATGTAAACAACCATATGATGCTACTTTTATGGTTTGATGTAATGACTAAACTTTTAAACAAACAATAACAACAATAAAAACAACAACAGCCCCGGCGAGGTGGACCACCCGCCCTCTCATTCACTGAGTGGTGGCAGTACCCCCCAGGGTGGATGGTGGCAGTACCCCCAGGGTGGATGGTGGCAGTACCCCCAGGGTGGATGGTGACAGTACCCCAGGGTGGATGGTGACAGTACCCCAGGGTGGATGGTGACAGTACCCCCAGGGTGGATGGTGACAGTACCCCAAATTGGATGTTAGCAGTACCCCAGGGTGGATAATTTGGCAGTACCCCAGGGTGGATAGCAGCAGTACCCCAGGGTGGATGGTGGTAGTACCCCAAGGTGGATGGTGGCAGTATCTCCCCAGGGTAGATGGTGGCTTGAGTACCCCAGGGTGGATGGTGGCGTGCCCCAGGGTGGATGGTGACAGTACCCTCAAGGTGGATGGTGGCAGTATCTCCCAGGGTAGATGGTGGCAGCATCCCCAGGGTAGATGGTGTATTAACCCCAGAAGAGTGTATGGTGGCGCCGGGTGGATGGTGGCAGTACCCCAGGGGTGGATGGTGGCATCATCGTCCTCCTCCTGGCCGGGGCGGCATGGTGGTGGCAGCATCTCTGGCCGGGTGGTGGCAGCATCTCTACAATGGCCGGGTGGTGCTTAGCATCTCTGGCCGGGTGGTGGCAGCATCTCTGGCCGGGTGGTGGCAGCATCTCTGGCCGGGTGGTAGCGCATCTCTGGCCGGGTGGTGGCAGCATCTCTGGCCGGGTGGTGGCAGCATCTCTGGCCGGGTGGGTAGCATCGCCTACAGCCGGGTGGTGGCAGCATCTGGCCGGGTGGTGGCATCTCTGGCCGGGTGGTGGCATCTCTGGCCGGGTGGTGGCAGCATCTCTGGCCGGGTGGTGGCATCTCTGGCCGGGTGGTGGCAGCATCTCTGGCCGGGTGGTGTAACAGCATCTCTGGCCGGGTGGTGGCAGCATCTCTCTGGCCGGGTAATTTGGCAGCATCTCTGGCCGGGTGGTGAAAAGCGGCATCTCTGGCGGGTGGTGGCACTAGCACCAACACTCCGCTACAAAACTAACTCCCCCGCTGACTATTTGGTTCCAGTTACGCACCGATGACCCCGCAGCTCCTGCCGGGGCTGCCGCCGCTGGTTAAAGCTGTGCGGTGCTTGTGAAGTGGCCGCCTCGGACACAGCCTCCAGCTAAGGGAGCAAACGTTTCTAGAGACTCGGATGGTGGGGGGTGAACACTAGTTTAGGGGGTGCTGCGCGTAAAGATATAGGGGTGGGGGACATCCAGTACGGGGGAGAGGGACGTGAGATTTACAGTGAGAACGAAGTTTTTTTATCAACGTGGCAGAAATCTTCTGTGTAGGACAAAGGATCAACTCCCCTGCAGAGACCTGATACCTAACACACTGACTCTGGAGGCATCAAGGACAACGATAGTGTGAGGAGTCAACAGATTAAGGACGGATTTTTTTTATTCACTCTCAGACAATGACGCGCGTGTATCTGGACGTCTGCCTTTCCTATGACTCTCTCTTGTGGTGTGTGTCCGGTCCTCCAACAAAGGGAAAATGGTGTCCAATGGTGGGAGGGTGTCCAATGATGGGAAGGTGTCCAGTGATGGGAGGGGTGTCCAGTGATGGGAGGGGTGTCCAGTGATGGGAGGGGTGTCCAGTGATGGGAGGGGTGTCCAGTGATGGGAGGGGTGTCCAGTGATGGGAGGGGTGTCCAGTGATGGGAAGGTGTCAGTGGTGGGAGGGGTGTCCAGTGATGGGGAGGGTGTCCAGTGATGGGAGGGGTGTCAGTGATGGGAGGGGTGTCCAGTGATGGGAGGTGTCCAGTGATGGGAGGTGTCCAGTGATGGGAGGGGTGTCCAGTGATGGGAGGGGTGTCCAGTGATGGGAGGGGTGTCCAGTGATGGGAGGGGTGTCCAGTGATGGGAGAGAGCAACAGAAAGAAAGAGGAAGGTTTTTAGTGAGCGCGAGAAGTTTTCCTTTTCTACAAACATGGCGGGTTTTGGTGAGGGAGATAAACTCTTATTGTAAGCTTCTCAGGGAGGAGGGGCGGGACTCCAGGGTAGAGAGGAAGCCTTCTAGTGGAGTGAGGAGGCTTCATGTTAAGGTACCAGTGAAGGTTTCCAGCATAGAGGAGAGGAGACCAAAGAGTCATCCAATGGCACGAGTGACTATAATATGGATTGAGAGAACATCTTCCACGGCAGAGAACAAGTAACCTAACCTAAACCTAACATAACCTAAACCTAACCTAACCAAACCTAACATAACCTAACCTAAACCTAACATAACCTAACCTAAACCTAACCAAACCTAACCTAACCTAACTCCTTAAAAGTAATACAAACATATATTTATTTACACCTCCAAAAAAAAAACACAATTAGATTTTATTTTATCTGACGATTTAATATTATTATTTTTTTTTACTTCATCAACAGTTACAAAATAGGTCCCAGTTTCATTACTCCTGGAAAACAAGCTAAGTGATTCCTGGTACGAGGCCCAGCTAGGGGAAAATTGCCTTTCTATTCAAATTGGCGCTATTTGCAGGCTGGTCGGGTCGTGCTGGGCAAGTGGGCCAGTGTCCAATATGACTGTTAGGAAAATATACACACAAGTGGTTAGATGAGTCAGCTGATGAGGACTGTGTTGTTAGTTTTATCAGAGAGTAGAGCGAAGTAAGGTGATTGGAGAGAGAGAGAGAGAGAGAGAGAGAGAGAGAGAGAGAGAGAGAGAGAGAGAGAGAGAGAGCACCCTACTCATCATCATCCCTGCCACCATTACCACCACCACCACCACTAACATCCCACCACTAAACTTAACACCATACAATGTCATTCCCTGTCATTAACAATCACTATCTTAATTCAGGTCATTACTCCGCTTAACTCCACTAGTTCTTCACTAAAACTTCCCCTTATGGACCATCGTAATTTCGGCTCCAGTGACGGTGGTAAATTTTCCCTTAAGGTGGTCACCCTCCGTTAGGCCCTCGGTGGGTAGTGGGGTAAATCTTGCCCGGGATATTATTATTATTATTATTATTATTATTATTATTATTATTATTATTATTATTATTATTATTATTATTATTATTATTATTATTATTAGTGGTAGTAATAGCCTATATAAGTACATATTAACCCATACATATTGTTATCTTTCTTGTACAAACCCAATGCATCACCATGATATCATATACATTGTAATTACTGTATATAAATTTTAGTTACATTATATACATCTTCTTTAATCACGTTATATACATGTTTAATAGATCCATAGTAAAGAACTTTTTTCTTAACTAACTGCCACCTTCTATGACCTACCCGTGACCTACCTCAGCCTCCCATGACCTGTCCGTAACCTATCCCAGCCTCCCATGACCTACCCGCGACCTACCCCAACCTCCCATGACCCACCTCAACCTCCCATGACCTATCAGCGACCTACCCCAGCCTTCCATGACCTACCCGTGACCTACTTCAACTTCCTTTTCACCCGCTTTTTAACGGATCACATAGAAAAGAGTGTCCGTTTTATCGAGGATCCGTTAGATGTGAACCCTCCATCTAGCGGATTATATGAGGAGAGAATTCCGTTATCTGGAGGTTTCACTATATATGGTATAAATCTTTCCTATGTACAATAAAATTTCACTTTATTAAGGTCAAGATAAAGAATGATTACTCATATATAACTTGATCCACTAATTATGATAACTTAGCCCCCAGTGGTAAGATAACTCAGCCCTCTACAGTACGATAACTCAGCCCTTACAATACGATAACTCAGCCCTCTACAGTACGATAACTCAGCCCTCTACACTACAATAACTCAGCCCTCTACACGTCGATAACGCAGCCCTCTACAGTACTATAACTCAGCCCTCTACAATACAATAACTCAGCCCTCTACAGTACGATAACTCAGCCCTCTACAATACAATAACTCAGCCCTCTACACGTCGATAACGCAGCCCACTCTACACGTCGATAACTCAGCCCTCTACAATTCAATAACTCAGCCCTCTACAATTCAATAACTCAGCCCTCTACACGTCGATAACGCAGCCCTCTACAATTCAATAACTCAGCCCTCTACACGTCGATAACGCAGCCCTCTATAGTACGATAACGCAGCCCTCTACAGTACGATAACTCAGCCCTCTACAATACGATACTCAACCCTCTACAATGCAGCTAACTCAGCCCTCTACACGTCATTAACGCAGCCCTCTACAGTACGATACTTTCAGCCCTCTACAATACAAATAACTCAGCCCTCACGTCGATAACAAGCCCTCCTACAGTACGATAACTCTATTTCTAGTACAATAACTCAGCCCTCTACACGTCGATAACGCAGCCCTCTACAATTCAATAACTCAGCCCTCTACACGTCGATAACGCAGCCCTCTATAGTACGATAACGCAGCCCTCTACAGTACGATAACTCAGCCCTCTACAATACGGTAAGATCAGTTCGTCGTCAATACAATATGTTGGCTGTGTTGGAGGACGCTGACTCACTCCCGAGGGTTCAATAGATCTCCTGCCTCCCTCCCTTCTTGCCTCGTCTTAATTACTCAGATACACTTAATGGACCTCAACGGGGAGCTATAAAGGGTTTTCTAAGGGGGAGTTTAAGGGGTTGTCTGTCCTTATTCCCCTCTTTATTCTCTCCTCTCTGTTTCCCTTTTTTTTTTGCTCTTAAATTATTCATTTTCTCTACTCTTCTTCTTCCTAAGTAGCTTAAGACAAAGACTCCTGTCCTGCTTTAGCTAAACGACACTAACTCCTACTCCTACTTCTCTTACTCCTTATACTCCTGCTTCTCTCCCCTTTCTCTACTACCACTTTTCCTCCGTCCATTCCCCTTTTTCCTTCTACTTCTCCTCGTTTCACTCATACTTTTCCTCTTTCCTCTCTTGCATATTCCCTTCCTCTTCCCCATCCTCCTCCTCCTCGTCCTTCTCCTCCTCTTCCTCCAGACACTCCTTCCTTTGTCAGGCAATCCTCCCTCTTCACTTCCCTACTAATCTTCCTCACTTATCCCTCGTTGCATCATTCCTGACAGCTTATACTCTCTCTCTCTCTCTCTCTCTCTCTCTCTCTCTCTCTCTCTCTCTCTCTCTCTCTCTCTCTCTCTCTCTCTCTCTCACTTGGCACAGTCCGCGTTAGGGGACAATGGCCTTTTAACTCTCCCTATCAACATCTTGTTCCGGTTTTGGTGGCAACACTATATTGAGTCTTATTAAATGGTGATTATTATTATTGATGTTAATGTTGGTATTATTGTTTATGTTGTTTGTGTTGTTGTTATTATTAGTAGTTTTTTAATGTTATTTGTGTTATTGGTATTGTAAAAGAAACTTTAGATCCGTCAAAATATTCTTTAGGTGAATGAATCATTAATGTCAATCTAAATTCATATTGTTGTTAATGTAACCAGAAAATATATAACACAGCGTCGATCTAGTGAACGTTGGAGGTTTGTGAGACAGACAGTCACACGCGGCATTTGTGAGACAGACAGTCACACGCGGCATGAAATATTGTTTCAATCTACAGGAGAACAATGGGCGAGCACCTCCCTCCTGAGACAACCTTCCCTTATCTCTCTCACTCCAACACACACGTCGGCCCTCCTCTGCCACCCTTCTATGGCAGTCAGGCAGGCAGGCAGGCAGGCAGGCAGGCAGGCAGAGTCTCACGTACATTCCTCAACCTCCTCATATAGATACACGGCCCCACACTCCTGGCAATATGCGTAGGGATGTATGTACAGTATAATGTTAATATACTTACACACATAGAAACGGAAGTCCTGGTTTTTACTGCCATGCAAACATAGATACCGCGGTGGTGGTGTTGGTGGTGTTGGTTGGTGGTGTTGGTGGTGTTGGTTGGTGGTGGTGGTGGTGGTGGTGGTGGTGGTGTTGGTGGTGATGGTGGTGGTGGTGGTGGTGTTGGTGTTGGTTGGTGGTGATGGTGGTGTTGGTGGTGGTGGTGTTGGTGGTGGTGGTGGTGGGTTAGTGGTGATGGTGGTGATGGTGGTGGTGGTGGTGGTGGTGGTGGTGATGGTGGTGGTGTTGGTGTTGGTGGTGATGGTGGTGGTGTGATGATGTGATGGTAGTAATGGTGTCGATGGTGGTGGAGGATGTTATAGTACAACACTGGTGATGGTGATGGTAGTGGGAAAGGTGGAGGTTGATGGTGATGCAGGTGGTAGAGTGTGTTGGGTGGAGAAGGGTGCGGTGTTGGTTGTAGCTGTGATGGAGATAGAGAGACAGCCAAGGGGCCACGGTCAGGTCGCTGTGTGAAGGTGACGGAACTAGAGTTTAAACTAATTAAATTTTGTTCGTGTTTTGTGCAAATATGTTATTCAGTTTCTCTCTTACCTCCTGCTCTTCTCTTATGTTCTTTCCCTTTACCTCATTTCTCTCCTCCCCCCCCCTCCTACTCCCCCACCCCACCACCAGGCACTACTCCTGACCGCTCCCTAATAGGCACTAAGGTCCAAGTCAGGATTACTTCCCCCGCACGTCTTGTACCCTGAGGGATGGTCATCCTAAGATCTCACAAGGTCAGCATGGTCGAGGCTTATGTCAGGGCGAACACCTCCCTAGACCCCTGAGCCTGACAAGGACTGAAGACCCGAGACTCAGGTTAAGGAGACGATGCAGTAATGGCCTGGGTCAAGAGTCTCAGCTTCTAGCTTAAATATTCCTCTTAACTGGTAATGTGAGAGGCCAGAGACTCACAGATTCTGGAGTTGAATTTTCTTTCGAACTTGTGGTTTGAGGTGACCCGTTCTGAGAGACTTCTTTAGTAAATATTCCTTTTGTACTCATATATGAAGCTATTATTTAATACCTCAACGATTTATAAACTAAATAGCTCTGTTAACTATAGTATTGCCACGATAACCAGGCCCATAAGCCACTTCTTTCGTCTATAGCTTTAAATAGCTGATTGGTTCCCCTGAGCAATTTCCCTCCCTCCAGACTTCGCGTGTATAAGCGCGTATTTATATCGATTTTTTATGATAAATATTTAATATTTTCTTACATCCTCTCTGAAGTGCTAATGCCTTGAAATGATTTGCATTTTGATAATATATATATTTAACATTATTTTAGATAATAACAGGTCTGCTTACCAATTGTGAACACATTTAGTTTGTCGTAAATTCTCAAAGATCATAACTGGTGGTGTACAGATGATGTGTTCCTGGGCTGAGGCGTTATGGCGGGAGAATATCTCGTTTCCTCGTCAATGGATTATCTCACTTACCTCCTATAATTCTTCTCTGTTTTTCTCGCGTCTCCCATTTTCACGTGTAATAAATTAGAAAAATACTTATATAACTCACAGTTGTGTAAAAGACAAAAACTGTCTAGTCGGAGGAAGGAGCAATTCATTTACGAAAACTGTCGGCCATTACGTTTTATTTACCCTTTTTTTGTCATTTCTCGAGATTAATTACACAGAGAAGAAAATCAGTAATTATTGGTTTAGTGGGAAGCCAAAATCATCATGACGACCAACAGCGTAATTTGTCTCGGTAAAAGTGACTGTCGATATAATCTGTCTTGGGAGATTTTAAGGTCATGTCCTCTCATAGATGTATTTACTTGTGTTATGAGGAAGACATGATATAGTGGAGGGTATAAGACCTCTCCACATCGACCGAGGAGGAGACTCATTTAAGAAAAGTGTCGCTCAGTACACAAGTTGAGGCCACAAGTATGTCTAGTTTAAGACGCTGGCTAAACAGACCTTCGCCTTGGCTGAACCTCCCATCCTCAGCGTGACTCCTCCGGCGGCCGGTTAAATCCTCCTAATCCGGAAGTGGCAGGGGCGTGAATCCCCGTAATCCTCAAGTGGTACCGACCAAGATTGGGGATCGCTCTTCATCATCTCAGGTAAGATGGTGTCCCCCGTTACCCCCTGGCCTGGAGTCCCTGAGGCTCCTACCTTAATTTTTCCTCTTAACTGAAGATATGAGGAAACCTTTTACTCACACTGAAGTATAAGGATAGCGGCTAAAATAACACCGATATCAGGTAGATGTTTGTTGCTATATCTGGATTCTTAATTACTTGAACCTTTATATTGCAGTAAGGGAATGTTTGAACACCTGAATGACTACTTGAAATTATTACAAGTTTATTATTACTTAGGAGTCAATCTACTACTGTGACTCTTCCTGAAAAAAAGACCTGTTATTTTATCTCTTCGGCGAACACCTCAAAGCACAGCACCTGACCACAGCGGGCCAGGCAGGAACACACCTGCCTGAAGCAACAGAGAGAACTAACATCACCCATAAATTTTTTACTGCGGTTTAAAGGTCCATCAGAGTTATCGTTTAGCCATAAAAAGTCTTATAGTCACATAAACCCTGGCGAGGTTATTATTATTATTATTATTATTATTATTATTATTATTATTATTATTATTATTATTATTATTATTGATGTTTTTTGTTGTTGTGTTTTTCTTTCTTAAATTGCATTATTTTATTATTTGTCAGGTCAGGTTAGGTTAGGTTAGGTGAAGTGGGATGAGAGGGTACAGTCCGGGATGTGAGTGGGTTGTGAGTGGGAGGAGTGGGGGTAGTGGGTGTGAGTGGGGCATATATCTGCTTCTCAAAACTTCACTCAAAGTTATAAAGGGAAGCTAGCGAGCACAAGAACATCTGGAAACATGACTAATTGACTGAGTTTCATTACACTTACTCTTTAACTTTTTTCCCACCTGAGTGACTTGGAGTTATTGCTGTTTCTTAATTCGGGTCTGAGTTATGGCGAGTCATTTGGTAAGATATATTTGATGTACTCTGTAGCGGTGTGCAGTGGTAGGTCAGGGTCTTAGGAGTTTTAGCACGCGTGATATATGTACACAGTCTTAGGACATCTCTGGCTGTATGAACTTTGTGGGTTTATAATCTTCCAAAGAACATTAGTGTTTGTTGATGAATTTGTATAAAGTTCGATTTTTTTTAGAATTTATAAGACCTTTGATTCGTAAGACACAATTTTTATATCAATACCTGACCAAAATATCATTAGAGGCTTACCAAACAAGAGATCCTCTTCTTATACTCAGGCAAAAGGAAGCAGTATGGTGTCTGGTGTCCCGCAAGGCTTCATCCTCTTCTGTTTTGTTTTTCTTGCATACTAATGACATATTTAACTCCAGCGAAAACATAGATATTATTTATGGAGGACAGTGATCTCTTCGGCAACCAGGTAGATCCTCCGTCTTTAATGACCGCCATGAATCAACTAAGTAACGCGAGGTACTGGATCATATGTAATAAATTTGCATATGGCCTTCATCAAATGCATTAATATCCACAGAAAAAAAATTACATTTCTAGACTTAACCTTTTTTGTCGTCTGGAAATACAGTTGTTAGAGTTTGTTGGTGTTGATAATGATAACTACCGAAGCTGGAATGACGGGTGGCGGCGGGCGAGGGGGGATACAGCTTCCAAATATCTTCGTCAATATTACCATAATTATACGATTACTATCTATAATTCCCTGTTAGCATAAACTTTCCAGCAGTTTGACAGTCATGATACTCGCTCACCGAACACCGGCCTGGACGACCCTCTCACCCACTGCCGTCCTGTACGACCCTCTCACCCACTGCCGTCCTGTACGACCCTCTCCATCCTCGTCTCTGTTGTGTCATCTCAACTCAGAGTCGAGGATCACCTTCTTCCAGCTGTTCTTCCACCTCCTCCTCAATATTGTCACTGTCCTCCCGGGGTCATCGTCTCTCAGCACTACCAATCATCACTCTCTTTCAGGGAGTCCTCACCCTCCCACCACTCACGCACCAGGGCTTCTGTTGTTAGTGGCGGCTGTGTTACTATCCGGAGCTCCTCGCTTTTATGTCTACTAGTCAAACACCGAGTCAGCGATAAATTCCTAGAATACCGTTCCAGAAATCCATTGATGCAGTGTTCCATTGTGTGTGTGTGTGTGTGTGTGTGTGTGTGTGTGTGTGTGTGTGTGGTGAGAGGCCAAGTGAGTTGAGCCTGCCGGCCTTAGAGACAAATTGATCTGATTATAGTTACAGACAAGACGGTTTGTTTTTATTAATGTTTCTCGCCCTTACATAAGCAGGAGAGAGAGAGAGAGAGAGAGAGAGTATTGGCGTCTACGTCTTATTGTTCGTGAAAGACCGAACAAATTCCACATATGTCTCACTAATAATGATCCTTTCTTATACCTGGTCACCCACTTGTCTTGAGACGTATGTAATTCTGAGTTTGTCCTTGATGGTTCCTTACTGTAGATAGCATTTCCCACCTCTGTATCACCCCTATGAAGGTTATTTTTTTTATATTGGCAGAGTAAAGCCATCTGGTGTATGTATGTATGTATGTATGTATGTATGTATGTATCATACCTTACACTCATATAACACACCTTGATGAGATTAATTAGCTTATTTGATGTAGTTTATTGTTCGTGGTAAGATAATGAGGGAGGGAGGGAGGGGGTGATGATGTCATGGCGGATGAACAATAGCGTTAGTGGTGCTTAGTGGAGTGTGGCTGATATCACTAGCTGGTGGCCTGGTTCACACACACACACACACACACACACATACACACACACACACACACACACACACACACACACAGCATATACATTTATGTCCAATTTTCCGCCTTCCAGACACACTTGAGCTCTCATTAACGCTAAGGCTTTTGGTCCAGTAATTATACCCTTAAAAAAATTCCTTCGAGTATTTGCTTCCACTTAAGGCAAATCCTTCGTTGTTTACTTCTGTTGTTTATTTTTGAGTTTGTTTATATTACGAATTATAGACATTTTACGAACTATCGATAATAATTTTACGTATATATTTTTATATTACGAATTATAAATGTTTATATTATGGATTATGGATGTTAATGTTAATAATTACATATTACAATACTTACTTCGTTCATTGTAGAGTTATAGGGCTCAGAAATATGTACACTGTTCATTAAAACTACTGAAAAAATACAATAATAATATGTCTTACTAACACGAATATATTATAACCGATCGATGACTGATACACGCATGGTTTACGAAATTTAGTCGCTAACGAACACGAACAATACAACACCACCATTGTTTCTCATCTGTATCGCTAATGATGTTTGGTTAAGCGAGTCAAAGATCTCTACCATCGAGTCTCAGAACGAATTTGAATCCATTTTTGCCACCAGATCATTTTATATAGCCTTAGTGAGTCAGGTAGATACGTTTTCACATCTTTTTATTATCTGACAAACAGCTTGAGATACATGAAACAGTTTAGTGTGGTAACGGACGCAGACAAACATCAACAGAATTAATCAGTATCGTTGCAAAATATTTTCCTCCTTTGATGTAAACATGTTCGTCCGTCTATTGTGAACCTGATGGTGTTATCCTCCCTCCCTCCCTACCTCCGTCCCTCCCTCCCTCCCTCCCTCCCTACCGCCCTCCGTCCCTCCCTCCCTACTATACTTGCATCACACACATAAAACACACAAACAGATACACTTATAATGAATACACACAAACACTTATTAACCTACACTTGTATGTATCACACTTCAAGGAGACAATACCCAAACACACTGGAGTTGTCAACGCTTGAAAACAAAAGCCAAGACAAAGAGAAGATCCCTCCCTCCCTACTATACTTGCATCACACACATAAAACACACAAACAGATACACTTATAATGAATACACACAAACACTTATTAACCTACACTTGTATGTATCACACTTCAAGGAGACAATACCCAAACACACTGGAGTTGTCAACGCTTGAAAACAAAAGCCAAGACAAAGAGAAGAGGTCTCAATCGGTCCTGTCTCCACACCCAATTTGCCCCAATTTCAATTTGGCTCAGTCTCCAACCCAACCCAACTCCAACCCAACCCAACCCAACCCAACCCAACCCAACCCAACCTAACCCATCCCAACCCAACCCAACCCAACCCAACCCAACCCAACCCAACTCCAACCCAACCCAACCCCTATATTTCTTACTGTATTATTGGTCTTTAACAACAGAAGATAGAGAGGAAGACGAGGCTGTCATGTTGTTTACTCCTGAACCATCGTATTAATCTAACCCAGTCTCTATACATAGGTGCTTTTAGGGTCATTTTTTACCCCCACATATCCTCAACAATCATTTCCAAATAAGAGAAATGATTCGCTGGTAAAAAGGAATTTCACATTGTGGTTTGTTGTGATGAAGGATACAGTATAGAGGGGGAGAATAATCCTGTTAATAAGTAGATGTTTACTTGTGTGTGTGTGTGTGTGTGTGTGTGTGTGTGTGTGTGTTAGATTGATTGATAGGTACTTAGTAAAATCGCAATACAAGTTTACAAGTATACACAGTCAGTGCAGATATACAGTGCAGCTCTTTCTTTTGTCAGGTAAAACATCAGTGATTTATACACCTGTTGTGTATAATTGAGTCAACGGTTAAAAGGATTACGACGTGATTATTATATATTGTGCTTATGTGTAGTCTTTGATAACTTGTGGATAAAGATAACATGATAAGCTAAATTAAGGAGAAGAAAAATAACATCTCCGGGATGAGAAGACAATGAGAAGACAATTAATGAAGAAAAAGCAATAGAGTGTTGTTTTCTTATCTGGCGAGGGAACTGTCGAGGCGTGGGAGAGGATCATTCCCTCTCCAAGTGATATATTGAAGCGGGGCGTCACTAGGGGTAAATATGATGCCATTCGTCGTGTGTGTGTCGCTGTGAGCTGTCCACGGTGTGAGGGCGCCACAAATATACGATTTTTTTTTTCTCTCTTATTTTTATCGTATTATATTGAACGTTGTGTTGACCTGGATGTGTCGATAGTATGTGATATTGGTTATAGATATACATAGGAACTGACCTCACGTTCATACAGACAGAGACACAGAGACACATACACACACACACGTATCCTCTGGTGGACATATGTTATTCATGATGTATCACAACTTGTTAATTTCACACAACAACTCGTTATTTTAGTCTTCGTAAGAACAAGACTTGAGGAAATGAGTAGAGGTGGTCGAGGCTGATGGGGGCAGTGTGGTGATGACATGACAGAGAGGCGGCCGGTCAGTGTAGGCCACAGACTGACAGTACACCCCCTATCCTGCCTCCCCCTCCTCCCTAACACCTGCGTAACTTCCCTCCCCCCTCAGTATCCCAGTTTCAACCTTATATAACAATTTCTACAGGATATTACCGGGATAAAACAGGAAAGGCGATGACGCATTTGAGTTAAACCTGTAAAGTCAGAATATAATTTTATTTTTTTTTTAGGTTTGTTTCTCGTGTTTTTTTTTTCAAGAATATATTTTGACTGATTATATAGAGTGTTAAGATGGCCACAGTAAAGTACCCTGGTTAGTATTGGACCATCGTTCAGATTCTCAAATGCTCTTACGTGGAATTTTCCTCATAAATGGAAGTATAAGAACATATCGATAATCTCCTAAGCTCAGATAACCAAATTAACTTCAGAAAATATTCTTCAACATTACATTCAGGGCCTAAAATTATACTTATCTCAAAACTACACAACTTTAAATACTTTTCTGGGGATTTTTACTTTTTTGTCACTTTTGGATTGTGTGTTGTACTTGATATGGATTTGTTGATTGAAATCGACTTGTGTTGGGAGTTTGTTTTTTTGTTGTGTTTTGACGGCCGCAGCCAATAGGTGACAGTGGTGTTTGTGGGATGGTTAGAGAGACGACTCTTGTTTTTAGGAGTCGAGTGAGAGCCTTTAGGAGAGTCGAGTGAGAGTCTTTAGGAGCCGAGTGAGAGCCTTTAGGAGAGTCGAGTGAGAGTCTTTAGGAGAGTCGAGTGAGAGTCTTTAGGAGAGTCGAGTGAGAGTCTACCAGTGCAAAAAATAAATAAAACTGATAAAATACCTAAATGTTACGGGGGATTTTGATTCATACTTTGTTTATGACCTTATGGAACTAAACAATATATACACTATACACTATACATGTGATTTAATAACTAATTCATACGTGATTGATTGATGAATACTTTAATAATTACGATCTATTCAACATACCCAATACATTGAACAATACGACCACTTTTTTCACTCTATTGGTTCTACAGAATTACAGTGTATATGTCATCAGGATATTTGGACAACATTAATCTTGTTGACCAGTTTGATACATGCTACATGACATGCTAGATATACTTTACAATAGGTATTATATCTTCTCATTATCATTATTTTCAATATATCAAGTTATTCCAGTGAAAAAAATATTTATACATAGATCTTCAAGAAAATAATGACATGAGAGACTTTTTATTTACTGTTTATAATTAGATTGCAAAAAAAAAATGCTTGAAATTAACATGCAAAAAAATATAAGACGTATTTTTTTGTTACAATTCCGCCAACACTAAAAAACAAACTCGTTAGAAAGACGTTAATATTTGCTTTAATAATCAACACAAAGTTAAAATAATTAATATAGCAAAGAGATGTTAACAACAAATTGAAAGATAAAAAAAAAAACACGTAATTAAATTCTACTCAATGTCATAATTTACTTAACATTTCTACTATACAAACATTAAGAATTATGGATCAAGACTTTATAAATTCAATGATCGATGCTAATAAATGAAGTTATATCCTGTTGTTATGATGATCCGCCAAACAGAACCTTTCACTCTCAGTTCACTTCAGCAACGTGAGGGTACATTAACACAGGGACGTAAGTGTGTGGTTGTTATCATGTTCCTTTAGGTTAGGATAGGTTAGGTTAGGTTAGGTTAGGTTTGGTTTGGTTAGGTTAGGTTAGGTTAGGTTTGGTTAGGTTAGGTTAGGTTAGGTTAGGTTAGGTTAGGTTTGGTTTGGTTAGGTTTGGTTGGGTTAGGTTAGGTTAGGTTAGGTTTGGTTAGGTTAGGTTTGGTTGTTAAGGTTAGGTTAGGTTGGGTAGGGTTAGGGTTAGGTTAGGTTAGGTTAGGTAGGTTTGGTTTGGGTTAGGTTTGGTTTTGGTTAGGTTAGGTTTGGTTAGGTTTGGTTAGGTTAGGTTAGGTTAGGTTAGGTTAGGTTAGGTTAGGTTAGGTTAGGTTAGGTTAGGTTAGGTTTGGTTAGGTTTGGTTTGGTTAGGTTAGGTTTGGTTAGGTTTGGTTAGGTTAGGTTTGGTTAGGTTAGGTTTGGTTAGGTTAGGTTTGGTTAGGTTTGGTTAGGTTAGGTTTGGTTAGGTTAGGATAGGTTAGGTTAGGTTAGGTTAGGTTTGGTTAGATGTAGTGTTTAGGGTTACACTTAACACATAAACATTTATACACAGAACTTACACACAACATAAAGAGTTTATATATGTAGTGGCTGTCACGCTACGTAAAACTCTTCTATGTAAATGTGTCCTTGGAAGAACTCTTTAAACACACACACACACACACACACACACACACACACACACACACACACACACACACACACACACACACACACACACACACACACACACATATCAAGACACAAACGCCCCAGAAAAACTCTCAAGCAAAATTTCTGCCACATTGTACACAGTCGTAAAAATCCCACAAACAGCAGAGGAACGCCACCGAGTATGCGATATACCCTCGGTCATGAGCATACTCGCATATCTCTGAGCCTCTCCTCTATATGCTACTCCAAATTACATAGCTAACTCTCTCTCTCTCTCTCTCTCTCTCTCTCTCTCTCTCTCTCTCTCTCTCTCTCTCTCTCTCTCTCTCTCTCTCTCTCTCACTTGTAATGCTAGAACGCACTTTCTACCTCTTTTTAAGTAGATGCATATTTAATGAAGGTTACACAACCAATTGCAACACTGTTTGATTTACCGTCCTGGACTGTTTGGCGATACTTGTAAACACTCGATACCTTTGTTTCTTAATTAAGTGCTCACCTGTTTGTTTGTTTGTTTACACTTCGAAATCCAAATGGCAGATTTAATGAGAATTTGAAGCTACGACTTGAAATGTTATTGTTGGAATTTTTTTTTTAATAGTTAGACTTGGTATGACTTATAAAATTAATGTCACTTAGATAGTCTACTTAGGTGTGTAAGGCGTTGATTGGTTAATGTCATTGAAGGTAGACGTTGATTGGTTGATGTCATTGAAGGTAGATATTGATTGGTTGATGTCACTGAAGGTAGACGTTGATTGGTTGATGTCATACTATCATCCTACACAACACCCTTCATAACTCGTCCCTAGTTCGAACCTTCTCTCTCCTAAATTTTGGTTCTCAAAAACTTGCAACAACGAGACCTTTCCTCTACAGATTAATCAGTTCACTCACTCACTTACCCACACACTTCACCACCCACACACTTCACCACCCACACACTCCACCACCCACACTCCACCACCCACACACTCCACCACCCACACACTCCCACTACCCCACCTCCACCACCCACACACTCCACCACCCACCTCCACCACCCACACACCTCCACCACCCACACCTCCACCACCCACACACTCCACCACCCACACACTCCACCACCCACACACTCCACCACCCACACACTCCACCACACTAAAGCCTCTTTCTGGTGGTAATGGTCGCCCTCCAGATTTAAACTACCGCCAGGAGACTACTATCCGCTGTAGACTTGATTAACATACAGACACACGTACATGTTATCTGATTGACATACAGACACGTACACGCTATGATTGAATACGAACACATGCATTATCTGATTGATTTAAGTATGGCTTCCACGTGTATATCAATCAGATAACGTGTACGTGTGTCTGTATGTCAATCAGATATATAAACAGGTATGTATATAATAAACTATGGGTCAGGGACAGTATCGCGGTCGACATCCATTAATCACACAAGTAATAACTGACTGGGGCTGAATAGTTATGATTTAATCCCCCTCCCCTCCCCCATCCCCACCCCCAGGCCAGGGTTGGACACTGAAGCTGCCATTTGATATTAGTTAATGGATGTAGTTCATCACAGAGGCTCAGCTCCCTCCCGCCCATTGCTCCCCAAATAAACCATTAAACACTTTCATTAAAGTTTAGAACAACACCTGAGGAAGACCAAGGACCAGGTGTAGGGACCGTCCGTGACTCACAGGTCTGCCTCACGCTGCTCCTCACGCTGCTCCTCACGCTGCTCCTCACGCTGCTCTTATATTATCTCATTTGTATTTCGTAGCTATACGTGTGTGTGTGTGTGTGTGTGTGTGTGTTGTGTGTGTGTGTGTGTGTGTGTGTGTGTACATCAGACATGGGATCATCTAACTACAGTTTTGAAATAAGAAATATTCCTATGTACACACACACACACACACACACATAAGTGCTGCAGTGTGTCAGGAAGCTTTGCCGGAAATGACGACAACTGCCAAATGTATTTCCCTTTGCCGTCAGCTGATGGTCAGTGCAAGTGGGGAGAGAGAGAGAGAGAGAGAGAGAGAGAGAGAGAGAGAGAGAGAGAGAGAGAGAGAGGAGAGGTATTATGTCAGTATAATGTTGATAGTTTATCTTCATCAAACACAGGAACCTTGTAATTATCCTGGTCTTTATACTAAACCAAAGTAACATTTTATATGAAGGTGTTTGTTATACAGTAACACTCTCCTCCTCCTCCTCCGTCACACACACACACACACACACACACACACACACACACACACACACACACACACACACACACACACACACACACACACAGCGTTACGTCGTAGAAGGTGAAACACACAAGATGGTCGAGGCTCAAGCTAACAGGATTTCGCTATTGTTAAGAGATATTTCACTAGCGACCGAGAGAGGTGTATGGATGGCGTCAGTCAGTCAGTCAGTCAGTCAGGGGGAGAATTATTACTGAATTCTCTTAAATTCTCTCTAACTTTAATTATAATGGTAAATATTAAATGAGATTTGAATACGGATTAAAATATTCTCTCATTTTCTGGACGTAACTCTCTCTCTCTCTCTCTCTCGTGAGGCAGATGTGATATAAACCTTTCAGAACGCTTTATAAATTATCGTTGTGTTGTAAATAAGTTGGAAATGAAGATATCACATATTTTTATTTCATTTTTTTTTCTGAATATTATTGATAAGGTGGAATTCAGGTCAGATATTAGGAATTATCATAATATTTAATTATTATTATTATCGCTCAACGTGTCATTAAATTAACATAAACACATAAAATAAAGTTAAAATAAATTCGAGGGAAAAAAAAGGACAAAACCCAGCAGGAAACTTTTTTTTTCCAGGAAATCAAATAAAAAAAATTGTTCTGAAACTGGTAAAAAATCTGACCAATATTTGTTTTTATATTTTGAAAAGTTTTGTAATATTTCCTACAAACAAAAACAAATGTAACAAGCTTTTTTTTATATTAACAGAACTAGTAGTTTGTTAGGGAACTGCCCGACACACACACACACACACACACACACACACACACACACAGACACACACACACACACACACACACACACACACACACACACACACACACACACACACACACACACGTTCCTCAAATAGTAACTCTTGCTGAAAAAAAATATCAAAGGTATTTCAGGTATTAATGATGTATTACTGAACAACTGAAGTCTGTTAATTGTAGATTTCATTAAATTAGTCAATAATTATCAACATAAATTATGAGCCAATGTTTTATTTTGGGTTGTATTGTTGATGTATGACGGTGGTTTAATAACTATGGTCTTTCAGTGGGCGTAAATAAACACCAAAAACATTAAAACTAAAAACTAGTACAGTACAATAACTATTAATGACCCCGGTCTCAGGTACAGTAACTTCCGTGTAGTAAACGTATCATAAACTAGGTCAGGTTATAACAGTGTGCAGTCGCGGACATAATTCCCTGAACGCTTGGTAGTATCTGATAATGATAAGTGTTTTGGGAATCATTAGGTGAGGGGGATTTTTTTTCCTCTGTATTAGGGATTTTTTTGTGTGGTTCCGAAATGATATGTGATGAATACGTGCCAAGTGTTCAGGGAATTGTGTCCTCATCTGCACACCACGATATCTCAGTCATAATTATCGCGTACTGAAGTCTCCTTAACTCTCAATGGTTTCATGTTAAATATCAGTATTCATATTTGCATAATTTCTCTATAAAATATTAGAAATGGACTTTTGTGTAAATAGCGTTCTCTTCACAAATACTAAAAGAGACGGACGTCCTCACACACACTCACACACACTCACACACACTCACCTCAAAACTAAGTCAATACTTTAAGCGGATAAAAAGATTTTTCCACATTCTTCTCAAGTGTCCAACCAGCTGTCAAGAGGATTATGAAAATATTGCAGAAGCTCTTCAAAATGTATGTCAAGTGCTCACAAAGACGTATTTGTGTTTGTCAATAAGATAAGGTGTGCACGTGTTGTTGCCCCCACACACACCTGGTTAACCCCAACAACAAAAGGTATGTTATGAAATATAGACACATTTATACCTGAACGCACCTGAGACTCCGGTGTCTAGAAAGTTAATTAACAACAGGACAAAATGATGTAATATTTCTTGATGTTGATGTTATAATGTATCATTGCGCCTCAACAATAATTATAAGTTAAGAGAGATATTAAGCCAACTTAATAGAAATTCAATTCTTATACAAAAAATATTACCACCGTTAGCCATCGTGTCTACCTTATTTCTGTCCAAACTGAATAATTTTTTACAAACTTTTTAAAAAATAAGTCAAGAATTTTTCAAACTTTGAATATTACATTTATAAAAGTTTCCTAAATTTGCATAAGGATCAACTTTTATTTACATTTTTTGGTCGTCAGTCGCCTTCTTTCCTCCCTGGTTGAGTTCTTGTCAACATTTGAGAAATATTGGGAAAAAAGAAGAAAATAATCACAAAAATAATCACATTTCCAAGTTAGGTCTGTTAAAATGTGTTTATATTCCTCACCACGCCAGCTGTGGGAGGGGGCGTGTGTCTGCCTTACCACGCCAGCTGTGGGAGGGGGCGTGTGTCTGTCTTACCAGGCCAGCTGTGGGAGGGGGCGTGTGTCTGCCTTACCACGTGGGAGGGGGCGTGTGTCTTCCTTACCAGGCCAGCTGTGGGAGGGGGCGTGTGTCTTCCTTACCAGGCCAGCTGTGGGAGGGGGCGTGTGTCTGCCTTACCACGCCAGCTGTGGGAGGGGGCGTGTGTCTGCCTTACCACGCCAGCTGTGGGAGGGGGCGTGTGTCAGTTTTCCTCACCACGCCAGCTCGAGGAGGACCTAGACACACCAATCGCTCAAGGACTTACGTGTTTCAAAGGGCCACAAGCAACAGCTCGGTAGAAAGTATCCCGGACTCCTCATTGTCGCTGCTGGTGTGTGTGTGTGTGTGTGTGTGTGTGTGTGTGTGTGTGTGTGTGTGTGTGTGTGTGTGTGTGTGTGTGTGTGTGTGTGGAGATTCAGCGTCTTTGTTGTTGCTCCTGGTGGCAAGTGAGGAAAGAGGGAGGAAGAGGAGGAGGAGGAAGAAGAAGGAGGAGGAGGGAGGAGGAAGGAGGAGGAAGAGGAGGGCCTTATGGGTGCTATATAAAGGGAGGAGTGACAGATGGTCAGGAATCTGTCACAATAATGTGAGGAGGAGAGGGAGAGGGAGAGAGAGAGGGAGGGAGGGGGGAGGAGGAGAGAGGGAGGGAGAGGGAGGGAGAGAGAGGGAGAGGGAGGGAGGGAGGGAGGGAGAGAGGGAGGGAGGGAAGATGGGTCACAATCGTCTGGGAGCTTTATGGGTGTGAAGGAGGGAGGGAGGGATCATTGAAATAGACAGGGGGAAGGAAGGAGCAAGGAAGACAGGGAAAGAGGGAGCAATAAGGGAGACAGGTAGAGAAGGAGGAAGGAGTAAGGGAGAGAGTGAAGGAGAAAGCAGTAAGGGCGAGGTGTATGGGAGGAACAAGGGAGACAGGAAGGGAGGGAACAATAAGGGAAACAAAGCGAGAAGGACGGAGCGGTAAGAGAGAGGGAGGGAGGGAAGGAGGAAGGGAGCAATAAGGGTGTGAGAGTGAAGGCCTGGCCCTGAGGGGAACCTAACAGCCCCCGTTGAGGACACCTTCAGTAGGCTTAAGGGCGCCACTCAGGAGGCATTTGGGGGCATGATTCTTCTCTGTGGTGAGGGAAGAGGAGGAGGAAGAGAGGGGGAGAGGAAGAGGAGAAAAGCAGAAGAGGAGGAGGAGGAGGAGGAGGATAAGGTAATAGGAACTGAAAAAGAAAAAAGTAACCTAGAGAAAAGGAAGGGAGGAGGAAAGATGGAGAGGCCGAAAGAGAGAGGAATAGAGAAAAAGTGAGAGAGTGAGAGGGATTGAGGGGGAAGAGGAGAGAAGAAATGAGAGGGAGAAGAGGATGGGAAAGAGGGAGGAAGGGGTGGTGTAGGAGGATATCCCAGGTCTCCCCCCCCCTGTCACCTTCATCAGGGAGCCACAGTATCCTGAGGCTAGACACGTCCTGGTGGTGGTGGTAGTGGTGGTGATAAGGCTAATGATGGTTGTGGTAGTGGTGGTGATAAGGCTAATGATGGTTGTGGTGGTGATAATGGTGATGGGCGGGGAGAGGGGCGGGGGGGGGGGAGGAGGATGGACAAATAACATTAAATTCATATCTTGTGGTGATTTATCCTCGATGTATCATACGACCCGACAGCTTCGTCTCTTTGTTTCACAATTTTGGGGAAATACGAATTGTCTGAGGACTTCCTTAAGATACAAAAATATGGTACTGTAATATCGTAAGTGCGTGGTAAATGTGCGCATATATACGTAATAATAATAATAATAATAATAAGACTCTATAAAGTGAATCAGTATCGAAACTAAATGACATCATGCAGCTCCAGCAGTGTTGAGATCCGGAACTACATAATGTCCCTTACCTGAGGATCTTATATTCCGTTCTGAATCAAAAAGCAAAAAATATATAAACCAAAACAAAGGATTCCTCACGTCCTGCCAGACCAGTCTTTGAGCAGCAACGTCTACAGGAGAGCTGAGACAAGTGACCATTATCCTGACGTCTGCTTCTCCTGTGATGATTACCTCCTGAAGACCAAGGTATAGTGGATGGCTAGATTAGTTAGGATGAACCTCTCTCGATTCACCATTTTGATTCTTTCTCCACACGTTTATCATGTTATTCTGACACCATACTCTCGCCTATCGTGCTGTCCTGTTGTAGCTTAACCTCACCAGGAACATGTGAAAGACTCAAGGTATACAATTTAATCTACAAATTCCTTCAGATTCTTCACAAATATATTAACCTTTCTTGGAATTCTTGTACTAAAACGAAAGTAAAATTAAGTTAAGTAGAAACACACAAAAATAGCGTAACCAGATCAATAGAGTAATTAGATTAATACGAAATAAAAGACTTACTCAGAGACAACAAATTCTTGCAATAAATACTCATAAATAATCAAGTATGAACGCCTAACTGTCACACACACACCAGCTATATAACTAATTATATAAAAAAATAAGTTGGAAAATAATTATAAAAAATAATTATCTCATCATGCAAATTACTAATTAATTTCATGGATAGTGTGAAAAAAAAAATTGTATGGATGTTTTAAGTTTGATTATGGCAGGAATGTTTCAGGTATTCCGGTGTGTGAGTGACGGTACCTGGCTCCTAATTATCACACCTGTTGGTAAATCTAACGTGAAGAGGATTTTTATGCGTTATTTAATTGAAAGGAAAATATTTACACGTGATTTTTGTGAGTTTTATTTTTTATTGTTGGGGGTTTGAAGGGGGTGTGAGGTGGAGGGTGTGGGGTGGAGGGTGGAAGGGTGTGGGTGGAGGGTGTGGGAGTGGAGGAATTATTTATACCTGTTGTTGAATAAATAAAAGAGAACTCATGGAACAGAAACCCGGCCGCAGAATCAGTTTCACTTGTTTTCGAAAATATGACAGAGTTGTGGTAAAGGAAAACAGCCTCACACACACACACACGCTTGATAAGATCAGCTCATAGTGAGGTTGTTTTTGTTTTGTCCTGGTTTGTTTTTAAGTTACTTATCATTGAGATCATCATAGCTCACAATGTCCGTCCGTTCGTCCGTCCGTCTGTCTGTGGTGGAGTATTTTCGCTGTCGTTATCTGTTATCAAGATCATTATCACCACATTTACTGTTGTTTTGGTATCGTCAATACACCTAACACCACCGCCATCACCACCACCACCACCATCACCACCACCACCAGCGCCACCACCACTTTTACCACCACCACCACGACCTTTCACCACCACCACCACCACCACCACCACCACCACCACCACCACCACCTGTGTTTGTCGTGGTGGCTTTGGTTGGTGTTATCTGCCCTCATCATCACTCTACTCATTCCTGGTATTATTAGTATAGATAAAAATATCCCTGTTGATGTTATCGTGGTAATTGTGGTCATAGGTGTATTAATGTTAGTTTGTGTGCTTGTGTATCTCTATGTCTCTCTGTCTGTCTGTCCAACAATAGCTTCATTCTTATACACTGATGCTAAAACAAAATCTAAGCGGTGACGTCAAGAGGATTAAAATATAAGATCCACAAATATTATCCCTTACATGTTTCTGGCATTTATAGTTCTGAAAGACATGATTCCTTATACAATAGAATTAAATAGAAAACAAAATATATAAAGTAATGGATAATATATATTTTTTGGTATCGATAGTATTGAGGTGGGCGGCAGGAAACACTACATAACGTCAACTTTTTCAACTGTAAACTAATTTGTAGTTGCCGCATTGGGTAAAAAAAAAACATTACAAAAAACAACAATGTAACGCAATATATTTAGACGTTTTTTTTTTGGGGCAGGGGGGGCGGCCGTGATACACCATTATTGAAAGTGAATGTAATTGTTGGCTAGTTAATATATTCGCCGGGAAACACATTGTAAAACTTTTAGATGGGGGATAAAAACGAGTGTGTGTGTGTGTGTGTTTGTGTGTGTGTGTTTGTGTGTGTTTGTGTGTGTGTGTGTGTGTGTGTGTGTGTGTGTGTGTGTGTGTGTGTGGTGTGTGCATACGAGGGAACGTGTTTTATAGGCGTATAGTTAAATGGTTGTGTTACTCGGGTGGGTTAAAGTGAGCCGAGATTAGCCTTTATGGATGGTTAACTGAGTGAGCTTCAGCAAATGGAGCAATTACAATACAGGTAAGTACAGTGTGTGTATTTATGTATGTATGTATGTATGTATGTATGTATGTATGTATGTATGTATGTATGTATGTATGTATGTATGTATGTATGTGTGTATGTATATATGATACAATGATATGAGTTATTAGGGATGTCACCTAGGTTGGTGAGCTCTGAGGTGACTGAGAGGCTGATAGGACCTGCAGGACCGTCCACAGAGGCTACACGTGTGGAGGGCTACATCTAGTGTGGGAGGGGCGGCGGCAGCGTCTTTCCGGCACTGGCGCTTGTCTTCCTCAGTATGCAGTCGGGCTAACTCGAAAGTATTGACACCTTCTCGTGTGGTGCTCCTCCAAGCGTTACGA
Organism: Homarus americanus; assembly: GCF_018991925.1. NCBI lineage: Eukaryota > Metazoa > Arthropoda > Malacostraca > Decapoda > Nephropidae > Homarus > Homarus americanus. The sequence goes on along the minus strand of NW_024738773.1, from coordinate 427,122 downwards.
TGTGGAGTAATCGTCTCCCAGGTGAGGGGGTCGAGTGGCACTTTTCAGGTTTGTCTTAAGACTATCCTTATACCTTTTCAGTTGCCCGCCGGCGTTACGTTTACTATTCGTTAGGTGACTAAAGTAGCTGCTTTGGCGGTAACATGGCCAGTCCAGCGTAGTTGTTCACACACACACACACACACACACACACACACACACACACACACACACACACACACACACACACACACACACACACACAGGAACTACCAATAAGTGAACGAAACAACAGTATCTCGAGCGACATGAAGCATTAATCACTAGACCCACCTGACCGCTCTCAAGCACACTCTGTATAACCGAGGAGTCACAATACTGTATATATATATATATATATATTCAAGTCACGGGTCAGCAATATTGACATTACAAATTGAATCCGAACGAACTAGAACGACCTGTTGTATCCATTAATACCTGGACGAGTAACACACTGACAGCTGGAGATATACTGATATATTATTCATTTACGTCACACTGGACTACACTGTTCCTATCCTGACTAGTCATGACTCCACACACACACACACACACACACACACACAGGCTTAGAGATTCAGGTGACTGTAATCTAATACACATACTTAAGTGACTGCTTTAGTATACTTGACTATAGAGTATGAGCCTCGACAAGGGTGACCGGTGGAGTAAGACTTGAGGTTCTGTCCAGTAGTGAATCTATACAGTTTATTGTGACGGATGGATGGTTATGTTTAGATGACAAGGCTCGATAATATTCAGTGTGTGTGTGTGTGTGTGTGTGTGTGTGTGTGTGTACCTCATCTTAGACACACCTTAACCCAGGTAATGGTCGGCCACATGAAAGGTGTCGACAACGAGTGGGCCAGAGGGAGGTAAGCGGGTGAAAGGGAGAGCCAGTGGGAAGTGAGAGAGCGGGAGGGAAGTGAGAGGGCTAGAGGGAAGTGAGAGGGCGACAGGGAGGTAAGAGGGCTAGAGGGAAATGTTTTTCGAGAGAGAAGTGATTGGATGAGAAGGCAGTGAGAGGGAAATGAGTGGATGAAGTAAATGGATGAAAGGGAGGTGAGAGGGAAGAAAGTGAATAAGGGGAAAGTACATGGATGAGAGGGACGTAATTAGGGAAGAGGAAGGTGCACGGGATAGACAGGAAAGTAAGAAGGCAAGAGGGAAGTGAGTGGGGTGAGAGGGCTAAAACCACTCACAAAGTTAGTCACGTACAAAGCTGTGGTCTTTATCATGACAAAAACAAACAAATATTGATCCACTACGTCAGCTGCTTGTTGTTGTTGTTGTTGTTGTTGTTGTTTTCACTGGCCTATAGTACACGGGTCTAGGGTCTTGTTATGGTTTGAAAAGATAAGAAATCGTTCTAGAAATTCCCACCTGTGTTACCTTCCACTTACCTGTGTAGGGTGTGGACAGGTGAGCTGCCACCTGTTGACACCTACTGACACGTACGCCTGTGTGTGTTTGTGTGTGTGTATGTGTATGTGTGTGTGTGTGTGTGTGTGTGTGTGTATGTGTGTGTGTGTGTGTGTGTGTGTGTGCGTGTGGGATGGTGGCAGGGGTGACATTATGGTGAGGAGGTAATAATGCCCCTCTTCATTCACTCAATGCTCCACTCTCCCACTCCATGCTCCGGTAGAACAAGAATGCTACTCTCTCTTCCACCCAAGTCCATTCCCTATACAATGCTCTACCCCACACATCAATGCTCCTTACCTCCACCATAACTCCACGCTTTTTCTCTATTAAATGCTCCAGCTTATTCCATCGATCTAAATAACTCATTCACGCTACTGAAAAATCGAAAAATACTCACAAAAAAAAACAACAATGCTCCTCGTTTATGCTCCGTACTCAATAGCTTGTTTTATGTGTACTAAATCCCTGATATCTTTGTCCGTGTCAGTATATAAATGGGTAATGTGTGCAAGGCTGTATTTATTTAGCTTTTACTAAATTTATATGTTTGTGTCAATGAGTTCACGAGGACTGTTGTGTTTGCTATTATATTGAACAAATAGTTAAACTGTTCTGGTGATATTTCCCGCTTCATACATACATACATACATACATACATACATACATACATACATACATACATACATACATACATACATACATACATACATACATACATACATACATACATACATACTGTTTAAATATATGTTATGTGAGGAACAGTTTATACAATATAGACACCCTGAGTGACTGGACATGTCTAAAACACGTTCTTGATATGTCTAAAACACGTTCTGGACATGACCTCCCGCCTCATCTCGTTAAGGAAGAACAGGTGTTGAAGATTAGACACTTAATGATGTTGTCACTCCCTTAATTACCCACCTCCTTTGATGCTGCCCTAACACACACACACACACACACACAGGTAACTCTCTCACCTGGTTAACAATGGTAGTTGAGGCCACGATGGAAGTAGTCAGGTCATAGTTAATTAACCCACAATGGAGATAGTCAGGTCACAGGTAGTTACTTATTGTTTTTCCTGGTTACCATGACAACTGCCATATATTACCTGGTATATCTCATTAACTATCAAATTTTCTTTATTTTCCAGTATCAAACATAACATAATCTAAAGTAATTCTCTTCGTGACAGGTCTAAACATAAGGTAATAATTCTGAAACAAATTATTGGTAAAATTCATAGATAATCGATAATTTGGTAGTAATAAGATTATCGACAAATGTAGTGTATTATGCCTTGTTCTTCTCCATCCACGCAATGCTCTATTCTTTCCCCTCCATGCTCCTACTTCACGCTCCACTCCTCCTTCTATGCTCCGTCTTACACTTCACTTGAGATATTGCTGTTTGTAGGTGTTTCTGTGTGCATAGTTGAACAATATGGTCAAGGGCAGAAGTTAGGTCAGGTTAGGTTAGGTTAGGAAAGATTTGGTGAGGTTAGGTTAGGTTAGGTTAGGAAAGGTTTGTTGAGGTTTGGTTAGGTTAGGTTAGGAAATCAAACTAATAACTAACGTCTCAACTAACAGCAAAAACCATCTCTAATTACAAACCTATACTAACTACAATACCTCAAATTACCATAATATCATACATAATAAACCTAAATCACTAACAATGACCTTAATCACCACCTAATTGTGAATCACTAATAACGTGTCAATAATTATCAGTGAATTATAACGAGTGTTTTACAAAAGGATCCAGAGAGCAGTTGTAGGCATTATGGTCAGAGCTGAACACCATCACACACATAATGGTTGAGTTAATTGGACGCCTCGTTCCTCTACAAGGCATTATCCGCGGGGTCGAGCCTTCATTAACTACTAGGAATAGAAAATATCTCTTTGATTGGCTGTGGGTTTTTTATGCTCAATTGGATAGTTGTGTGGGTGATGGGTGGAGTGTGGGTGTGTGTGGGTGCTTGTGTGTAATAATAATAATAATAATTAACGGTTTATTGAAAAAATTCTGCAGCCCGAAGGCTGAAAATATACATTGGACATAAATGACTTATTACATACATTGGTGGTTTAACAAAAGCCTTCATTTGAGAAAGGTAAAGGAACATAGAGTGAACATACAGATTAATGTAGGTGTTGAACAGCAAACTGGTAGTGTAGTAACTCCCTCCCAGATGGTGTTAGGAGGAACTCACGTGGTGTAGTAGTTCCCTCAGATGGTGTTATGAGGGACCTGGCGTGGTGTAGTAATTACCTCACAGATGGTGTTATGAGGGACCTCACGTGGTGTAGTAATTACCTCACAGATGGTGTTATGAGGGGCCTCACGTGGTGTAGTAATTCCCTCACAGATGGTGTTATGAGGGGCCTCACGTGGTGTAGTAATTCCCTCACAGATGGTGTTATGAGGGCCTCACGTGGTGTAGTAATTCCCTCACAGATGGTGTGATGAGGGACTTGACGTGGTGTAGTAATTCCCTCACATATGGTGTTATGAGGGACATGTGGTGTAGTAATTCCCTCACAGATGGTGTTATATGAGTGAGGTTTGGTCCCAGGCCTTCCTATCGTAGACGGATTAACACATCGGTGGTTGTTGTTGGGTCTCGCGGGCCGTTATCACTGGGTACCTGGGACCTCACTGTGTGAAGGTTAACTTGGGTACGACTGTTACTGTTGAGTTGTTCTCACTGACTTAAGCACTGTTCACCACTGTTCACCTCTGTTTAACACTGGTTCCGTTCCTTTCCTAAATGAAATTGTAACTTCTGGCGAGAACTTGTTGATATTCCGGTGGGGAGGAGGGTTCAGGGGAGGGGTTGGTATGGGCCAACTTAACAGTTGACCTGGCTGCTCCGAGAGGAGCGCCAGGTACGTCTTGACCCTTCGGTGGTCAAGGATGTAGTGTGTGTGTGTGTGTGTGTGTGTGTGTGTGTGTGTGTGTGTGTGTGTGTGTAGTCAAATCATTAGACTAAATGCTGTTCAAGTATTAATATAATCATTGTATATAATAAATAAATAAAGTTAAGTTATAGGTCATACAACACACAGTCTAAGGAGCAACTCTGTACTGTCAATAACCAAAACCTGAAGAAGATTCACCTTTTCCTTTGCTATAAAATATCACAAAAAGTAAAACTCCCGAAATAAAGAACGAACGTAACATAAACACACAAACTCTTTCAATCACAAAAATTCTGTAAGCAATTCTGTGCTGTCGGGCGGTAGTTGCGTGGAGTTTGTTTATGCTCACCTTTGACTCAGGAACGAGAGCAAATTGACAGTCGCTGAATTTTCCCAGGAGTGAGAATCTGGCGGAGGTTTAGTGCACTATCTCCCTCCGCCCGACAGTTATGGCGAGCTACGGCCTCCACCACAGAAAGTGTGCACGAATCCCGAGGTGAACTTGTGAGAGGAGATGATGTTTCGTCCAGGGATCTTTTTTTTTTTTGTCTTTCTTTAAGGAAGGTTGATGAGTGTGGTCCCCTAAACACTTCTCTTATACTATTTTCCTCTGGTCTTTCACTTGTTTCGTTTTCCAGGTTTTGTTTATGTTAGTTTCTGAGTCTTTTGTTATTCCAGTTTCCAGTCTTTGTTGATGATGGTTCTAGCAAGAGACTCGATAGTTTCTTCTAGGATTTGGTAGTGCTGTGTTCAGGGCGGTTTACGATGTCATGTTTTCTAAAGGTACTTTTTTTTAAGAACTAACAGAACTGCTTCCAGAGTTTATTGATGCTATACTGAGAGTCACTTGCCACAGTCAGAGGTTTCAACTGGTGAGGTTTTTACAAATTTTACTTTTTGGGTTTTCCTTTACTACACTTAGGACCTACTTGTAGGACTGCCAGGGTAAGATGATACTGTACTGGTGATTCTACAGCAGTCATGTTGTGCTACAGGTACTTCTAGTATATTAATTTACGAGTGGAAGGGTCTGTTAATACTGTTTTAATAGCTCGTCAATGCTATTTCCAGTTTCTGTTAGTAATGTGTCCACGACCTGCTCTTGCTAGTGACCAGACCCTGTCATGCTTACTGCTTCATATACCAGTTCATTAATGATGCCTCCAGTCTCTGCTGCTGACTTAGTCCTAACTGTTGCTGCCTTCATGGTTCTCATACTGATTCTGTTGCTGGTGGAACATCTGCCAGAGCCCGTCACTGATGCACCGAGAGTCTGCCAATGCTTTTACTGTGTTATGTTGACGCTTAGTCTACAGAATATATCCAGCAGGTTCCTTTATACATCACACAGATTGCATCAGGTGTCGCTAGCTTCGTTGAATCATAGTTTAAAATTCAATATACCGTCATGTACTGAGACCTAAATTGCATACAATTTAACGTAGATTAGATAATTATTTCGTCCAAAATTTCCGCTCTTGTTAGAATTTCAGAATTTCTGGAAAATTTGTCAATAGAGAGGTGTGTAGGTGGCGGACGCTGTGTTCATAAAAATCTCGTTAATTCCTGTATAGATTAACCTGTGTATGAACGCCTCAGCGAGTGAAAGTGAACTGCGAGTTGTGCCCATCAGCTGCTCTTATAGTCAACTGTGGCAACAAAGTCTTCGCATTACAATTATAATTGATGAGGAAATACAGATTAAATCGAATACAATGAATTCTACACATATCACCGGGCGTCGTTCCCCTGTTGACGCCAGCCAGCAGTAGTGGACACACTCCCTCGACTCTGGACACTGGACAAAACTCATAGTGTTCACCTGTTGCTCAAATAACCTTAATTAACGAATATCCGCTAATGGAATGGACTAACACTTTTATAGCCCGGATCTGTGTGGCGCCTGACTCACTAAGTCTGGATTAGGAGTACAGGTGAATTAATACATCACGGCCATGTTGTCACTGAGGGGATTCAATAATGGCGGCCCAGCATGATGGCGTCTCTACCTCCTGCACTACTTAGCGGTGTTGTCTGTGTGTCCGTCTTACTACATAAACAATGTATCTGACTCAGGACTGAAGGTAGATACAGTTAACACAAAGCCTTCGGTATATTAAGAGACACTTTGTTCGGTACTACACTCGACCGACTTCACTTCCTCAACTGTAACGTTAGATATCCATTTATAACTTAGTGAACTTGTAGTGCCCCTGGCGAGAACCAGCGACCCCTAGGAGAGGACGCGAGTGTTGTATCCATTCATCCATGGCATTTGTGTGAATTTCTTAATTTACTAAAACTAAACTGACGAGATCTTGACCATATACAATAATATTCATAATGAATTTATTTTGCCTTTTTATCACTCTCTTTTAAGTAGGACTGAGACGCTCCGGGTAAGAACAACACAAGTAACAAAATTGCTTAAGGCGTGTTTCTTATATCGTTATAATCCTCAAATTTCCTTCTGAACATTTTCTGTATTTCCGGCGTTTATTTCCATCGTCTCTCATCTATTTCTGGTGTTTATATCTTCTATCACTTATCTACTTATCGCCCGGGCAGACAGGTGTCATCATACGGGTAGATGAGGTATAATGAACAATATAGAGCAGTTGTCCCTACAGGAAGTAATATAACTAGATGTGTAAATATGGAGACTGTATTGAGTCATCCGGGTAAAGAAAGACAATTATAGAATAAGTCATGATAGCAGCTAATGAAGGATAGAAAGCTTACACCATTAGTTAGACAGCAACAGGGTATAGCGCTTTTCATTATCTGTCCACACTGTCTCAAACGACTCACTTTCACTGTCACCTTCACTTCACAACACCAGACGGAGGAGTACACGGAGGCCCTTGACTGCCATCACTTGTACTAGACCAAAAGGTGATGGACTGGGCTCTTCCTATAGTGTTCTAGCGGGTGTTGGTGGTTAGGATGACCCTGCAGTTATACCTGGTACAGTAGCTGGAGCGTTTTGTGAGATGTGGCACCACTGTGTTTGTTTACATCGTATTAAAACTCCCAGAATGACCCTAAAGAACCTGGCAATAGTAACCAGACTAAGGATGATAGATAAGCATTCCACAGAGTTGCCACATCTCACAAAACGCGCCAGACACTGTACCAGGTAGAAATGCAGGTGACTGTACCCAGCACCTCTAAGGTATTAACACACAGAGTAGCCAGCCACTCACCAACAACTTTTATTATTATTGTTTGTAAGATTTTCTCTCCACTCTGCTACACAATACTGCAGGAAATTTTGCTCTTGAACTTCCTCAGGGCAGTTGTTACTCTCTGCTGGTTCACCTCGTCTATGTTTTCCTCTCTTGTAAACTTACCATCGTACGTCACCCCTCTCTCTGATGACGTCGAGGAGCTGGAGAGGTGTTTATATACAGGGTGTCCAGACATAAACAGACTCTATGTGATTCACTTCGATAGTAATTAATAATCAGATGATATATTTTTAGAAATTATTATTAATGAAACTCTTATTACTAATTATTAATGACGATTTACTAATTGACTGAATTACTAATCTATTTCGTGTTTACAGGTACTATAATCTGTCCCCTAAAATGGCCCTGTATTTGTGTACGTGAAGAGTTTATTTGTGTACTTGAAGAGTTTATTCGTGTACGTGAAGAGTTTATTTGTGTACGTGAACAGTTTATTTGTGTACTTGAACAGTTTATTTGTGTACTTGAAGAGTTTAATTGTGTACTTGAAGAGTTTATTTGTGAACGTGAAGAGTTTTTATCAACCTGTTATCTTTTTCTTTGTCTTAGTCAACAAAGTTTTGATAAGAATAAGTTTGATGACGGGAAGACACTTCTTATTATTGGTATTTAAAGCGAGAGATTCTTACCAGTTCACACGTGCTCTTATTTCCCTTCGTGTAGTTATGAGCTTAATATACAAGTACAATTTACATGAATATTTTCCCATGATGGTATTGGTAATGTCTTTTCCATGTCGACTTTCTGTTTACCTGTAGTTCTGCTGGTGAAGGTTCGTTACCTGTTCTATCTCTTCCTTACGAGGTTTTGAGCTTGTTAGTCCTTCTCCTTCTGCTCGTCTCACTCAAACCACACACTCCTGCCGGGGGGAATTTTCCGGACATTTCCCACCTCATTTCTTACCGTCCATCCAGCCCTGTCTCATACCGTCAGCGAGAAATAAATGATGGGTCTCTATATATCTGTCGGACTGTCTTTGAAAGATATATGATTACTCTGTCTATCTGTCTCTCCTCCTTTCCCCTCACTACTCGTAAGACGGGAGCTACGGTAAGTTTTGTCATCACACTTGACTCATATTTAGAGGGTAATGAGACAGGGATGGACAGTTTAGAGAATGTGTGTGTGTGTGTGTGTGTGTGTGTGTGTGTGTGTGTGTGTGTGTGTGTGTGTGTGTGTTTGTGTGTGTGTTTGTGTGTGTGTGTGTGTGTGTGTGTCATGTGTTTGTACCATTGTATTATATTTTTAGTGTTTGTGTGAGTGTGTTTGTTGTTAATCGGTGGGCTTCACAAAAACAAAATTAAACATAAAACAGAGAGACTTCTTGTCCCTTTAAGCTCTGGTAATTGACTTTGAAAAACTCTCCAGGTTTGAGTCTGGTCAGCTGGAGACGACCAGCTGTCTCCTGTGTGTAGCTGCTGTAAAGGAAACATTAATAATGATGATAATAATAATAATAATGATAATGATAATAATAATAATAATAATAATAATAATAATAATAATAATAATAATAATAATAATAATAATAATAATAATAAATGTATTCATCTTCAATCTATTTTTTTTAATATTATTGATTCATTTATGTTCCAAGTAGTTGTTCATTCGCCAGTATAGATCTTGCTTCGTCAGTATAGACTTTGCTTCGCCAGTATTAAAAGATAATGATATGCTAATACATCACATTCTATCATGTTTTTCCTCATGTTTTGTCACAACACCAGAGTTAAGTTTATGCTTTATATGACGATTTTTGTTGTTTTTCTTCAATTCTCGTGTGTACAAAGTTATCATTCACCTTCCTGGTTCCCGCAGTTACTTTCGCGTCCTTGAACATTCATTTCACCGTCCTGTTACTATCATGAGCAGGTGTGGTATATCCTCGTGTTATCTCTTGCCTGGCCTGGGGGTCTGCCAGCCACGCCCTCACCTCACCATTATCTATTATCCTCATATATTCGGTCACTATCACACTCTCTTACTCTC